>NC_085038.1:2031623-2124123 GCF_963692335.1 Osmerus eperlanus
TGTTGTGTTTTTTAAATTTACAAACGAGGTCTGGTCTCTCTGTTTCCTGCATTCTCTCGTTTCTCTTTCTCTCTCTCTCTCTCTCTCTCTCTCTCTCTCTCTCTCTCTCTCTCTCTCTCTCTCTCTCTCTCTCTCTCTCTCTATCTCTCACTCCCTCTCTCTCACTCCCTCGTGCTCTCTCTTCGTCTCTTTCTCTCCTTCTAGATGTGGACGAGTGTGTGGAAGGCCTGAGTTCATGTGGTGCCCATGGCCAGTGTGTGAACCTGCCAGGCAGTCATCGCTGCCAGTGTCAGAGTGGTTATGAATTCGGTTTCGACGGACGTACCTGTTTGGGTCAGTTCATCGGCATGGTGTATAGGAAGGCACATCAGACCTGTTTTTTAACGACATGTATAACATATCTAATATATACTGTGTATAACTCCCATTACTTAACAACTAATCCCTCCCATTCTAACACAATAAATATTTACACAAAATAATCGATATCTGTACATAACTAAGAGGGAACTGGATATTGTGGAAACCCCAGGGAGGAAAGGAAGAGGAGGAACAATAACTCAATGTTGGGAGAATTTGCGTAGGAGACACACACACGCACAGCCAAAGATCACTAAGTTCAGGGGATGGTTAACTCTTCTCATGTCCCACTAGAATCCCTTCAAACCCAGAAAAGACCCGGCCCCGAACACTACGTGTCTCTCTCTATCTTCCTCTCCCTTTCTTCCTCTCCCTCTCTCTCTCTCTCTGTGTCTCTATCTTCCTCTCCCTCTCTTCCTCTCCCTCTCTCTCTCTCTGTGTGTCTCTCTCTCTATCTTCCTCTTCCTCTCCCTCTCTCTCTCTCTGTCTCTCTCTCTCTTTCTCTTCGCAGCACTACAAATCCTCCGCCCCCCCACAAAGCATTGCTGTCATACTTCATCAAATTAGCCACAAATGTTACATTCATAAATGGAAGCAAACGAACATCTTAAACGCTTAGTGAGCAGGTTCGAATCCCACCCCCCGCCCTCCCGGCTGGTCTCTCTGAAGTCGTACACAGTTGACATTGTTGATGTTGTTCATGTTGACATTTTTGTTGTTGTTCCCAGACGTGGACGAGTGTCGCTCCCAGCCCTGCGACCCTCACGCTTCCTGCACCAACACCCTGGGCTCTTTACAGTGCCGCTGCCAGCACGGTTACCAAGGAAACGGCTTCGAGTGTGTCCCGCAGGATGGTGCGACTGACCCCCCCCCCCCCCCCCCCCCCTATGGACATGACCATTTAACTTAGAATATTAGAATAGAACGTGAGGTCTCCATTCTAAGAATGTCCGTGTGATTCTTTTCAGGGCAATCGGAGCGCCCTAAGACCCAGTGTGAGCACCACAGAGACAGCCTCCAAGCAGGGCTGGAGCCCCGAGGGGCCAGACCGGGGCCAGGACCTCCCCTGGGGGCCTTTGTCCCCCAGTGTGATGAGCAGGGTCAGTACAGAACCCTGCAGTGCCACGGCTCCACTGGACACTGCTGGTGTGTGGACAATAGGGGGCAGGAGAGAGCAGGCACCAGGACCCCACCTGGAACTCCTCCAACTAACTGTGATGAACAGGGTACGATATTTACATTATCTGTATGGTCTGGAAGTGCTTATCTGTCTGAGAGAAGGGGTAATTGGCTCAGTTAGAAGAACGCAGTGGTGCCAGATGCCATCCTGGATTTAACCAAACTAGAGACGGTCTCACACGGATGCTGGGAAAATGAAGAGAAGATGACTGGTTTTTGAGTAGAGGAATGCAGATGAGAATGCTCAGCAGATCGGCATTGGTCAGGCAGAGACACAGACCTAGAGAGATAGAAAGATAGAGAGAGAGTTCAAACTCAACTATTTTACTTAAAAACAAGTTTTCAAGGGTCAGGAGGTGTTGTCAATGTCTCCTCTGGGTTAAACCACCCATCCCTTTTTCATCTCTCCTGCCTTCCTCATTCCTACACTTGTTTTAGTTTGTATTAGAGGCACTGTACAATACGTTCACAATGTCCCAGATTACAATTGGCTGTGACATCTGTCCAAAGCTGTAATAATGTGAGTCGTGTTTTTAGGTCAGGTGTTAGCTCTTAAGTAATCCTTGACTTGTGAACTGTGGAGTCAAACAACCATTTATATCTACCTCGTTAGCATGTGGTTGTATTTAACCACATCAGGACTCATACCCCTGGAATGTCTGACAGCAGAGATGATTATGATGATGATGATTATATTGTGTGTGTGTTATTAACTCTTACATGACTACCAGAGAGGCCTGCAACCCACTGTGAGCAGCTCAGAGATGGTCCCCAGCGCAGTCCTGAGGGCTACCCCATCGTGGGGGCTTTTGTCCCTGAGTGTGATGAGCAGGGTCAGTACAGAACCCTGCAGTGCCACGGCTCCACTGGACACTGCTGGTGTGTGGACAATAGGGGGCAGGAGAGAGCAGGCACCAGGACCCCACCTGGAAGCCCTCAACCCAACTGCAACGAAGAAGGTAAGATTTAAAATATTTTTGAAAAATAATTTTGAAAGGTTGAAAAAATATTTTCAACAAGAAGTTTGGAAAGGTAAAAAATATATATTTTTTAAACGTTAAAAAAACAATGTTTTGAAAAAATGTTTTGAATTTTTTTTTGGAAAAACGTTTAGTTTTTTTTGTTTTTTTAATCGTTTCGAAAAAATCATTTTGAAAAAAGAATTTGGAGAATATTTTTTTTGAAAGTTTAGAAAAATGTTTTAGCTAAAAAGTATCTAAACCTTTTCACTCACAACACGACACAAAAAAGTGTCTATTTGTTTTAAAACTTTGATATTAACTTGTTGAATTGCCCCAGAGTACAGAAAAAATTATGTTACTGTCACTCTGTTCTCCAGAACGCCCCAAGACCCACTGTGAGAGGCTCAGAGATGGTCCCCAGCGCAGTCCTGAGGGCTACCCCATCGTGGGGGCTTTTGTCCCTGAGTGTGATGAGCAGGGTCAGTACAGAACCCTGCAGTGCCACGGCTCCACTGGACACTGCTGGTGTGTGGACAATAGGGGGCAGGAGAGAGCAGGCACCAGGACCCCACCTGGAAGCCCTCAACCCAACTGCAACGAAGAAGGTAAGATTTAAAATATTTTAGAAAATATTTTTTGAAAGGTTGAAAAAATATTTTCAACAAGAAGTTTGGAAAGGTAAAAAATATATATTTTTTAAACGTTAAGAAAAAAATGTTTTGAAAAATCGTTTTGAAAAATCGTTTTGAAAAAATTGTTTCAAAAAAATTGTTTTGAAAAAACGTTTATTTATTTTTTGTTGAAATCTTTTTTCAAAAAAAATGTTTTGAAAAAAGAATTTGGAGAATATTTTTTTTGAAAGTTTAAATTTTTTTTTTAGCTAAAATGTTTCTAAATATTTTCACTTACGACACAAAAAAGTGTCTATTTGTTTTAAAACTTTGATATTAACTTGTTGAATTGCCCCATAGTACAGAAAAAACAATGTTACTGTCACTCTGTTCTCCAGAACGCCCCAAGACCCACTGTGAGCAGCTCAGAGATGGTCCCCAGCGCAGTCCTGAGGGCTACCCCATCGTGGGGGCTTTTGTCCCTGAGTGTGATGAGCAGGGTCAGTACAGAACCCTGCAGTGCCACGGCTCCACTGGACACTGCTGGTGTGTGGACAATAGGGGGCAGGAGAGAGCAGGCACCAGGACCCCACCTGGAAGCCCTCAACCCAACTGCAACGAAGAAGGTAAGATTTAAAATATTTTAGAAAATATTTTTTGAAAGGTTGAAAAAATATTTTCAACAAGAAGTTTGGAAAGGTAAAAAATATATATTTTTTAAACGTTAAGAAAAAAATGTTTTGAAAAATCGTTTTGAAAAAACGTTTTGAAAAAATTGTTTCAATTTTTTTTTGAAAAAACGTTTATTTTTTGTTGAAATCTTTTTTCAAAAAAATAGTTTTGAAAAAAGAATTTGGAGAATATTTTTTTTGAAAGTTTAAATTTTTTTTTTAGCTAAAATGTTTCTAAACATTTTCACTCACGACACAAAAAAGTGTCTATTTGTTTTAAAACTTTGATATTAACTTGTTGAATTGCCCCATAGTACAGAAAAAACAATGTTACTGTCACTCTGTTCTCCAGAACGCCCCAAGACCCACTGTGAGCAGCTCAGAAATGGTCCCCAGCGCAGTCCTGAGGGCTACCCCATCGTGGGGGCTTTTGTCCCTGAGTGTGATGAGCAGGGTCAGTACAGAACCCTGCAGTGCCACGGCTCCACTGGACACTGCTGGTGTGTGGACAATAGGGGGCAGGAGAGAGCAGGCACCAGGACGCCACCTGGAAGCCCTCAACCCAACTGCAACGAAGCAGGTAAGATTTTTTTTGTATTCAGTCAGAAAACAAAATTGGGAAACAAATGTTTGAAAAAATAAAAATAAAAATGGAAAAAGTTTGGAAACTTTTTTGGGGAAACCTTTTTCACTCAAAACACGACACATAAAAGTTTCTAGTTTTTTCGTGACTTTTATATTAACTTTACTTACCCCATAGTACTGAAAACATTGTATTTTACTGTCACTTTTCCTCCAGAACGCCCCAAGACCCACTGTGAGAGGCTCAGAGATGATCCCCAGCGCAGTCCTGAGGGCTACCCCATCGTGGGGGCTTTTGTCCCTGAGTGTGATGAGCAGGGTCAGTACAGAACCCTGCAGTGCCACGGCTCCACTGGACACTGCTGGTGTGTGGACAATAGGGGGCAGGAGAG
Source organism: Osmerus eperlanus (assembly GCF_963692335.1). Classification (NCBI taxonomy): domain Eukaryota; kingdom Metazoa; phylum Chordata; class Actinopteri; order Osmeriformes; family Osmeridae; genus Osmerus; species Osmerus eperlanus. The sequence continues at coordinate 2,036,381 of NC_085038.1, forward strand.
AGCAGGCACCAGGACCCCACCTGGAAGCCCTCAACCCAACTGCAACGAAGCAGGTAAGATTTTTTTTGTATTCAGTCAGAAAACAAAATTGGGAAACAAATGTTTGAAAAAAAAGAAGAAAAAAAAAAGGGAAAAAGTTTGGAAACGTTTTTGGGGAAACCTTTTTCACTCAAAACACGACACATAAAAGTTTCTAGTTTTTTCGTGACTTTTATATTAACTTTACTTACCCCATAGTACTGAAAACATTGTATGTTACTGTCACTTTTCCTCCAGAACGCCCCAAGACCCACTGTGAGAGGCTCAGAGATGATCCCCAGCGCAGTCCTGAGGGCTACCCCATCGTGGGGGCTTTTGTCCCTGAGTGTGATGAGCAGGGTCAGTACAGAACCCTGCAGTGCCACGGCTCCACTGGACACTGCTGGTGTGTGGACAATAGGGGGCAGGAGAGAGCAGGCACCAGGACCCCACCTGGACGCCCTCAACCCAACTGCAACGAAGCAGGTAAGATTTTTTTTGTATTCAGTCAGAAAACAAAATTGGGAAACAAATGTTTGAAAAAAAAAAAAAAAAAAAAAAAGGGACAAAGTTTGGAAATGTTTTTGGGGAAACCTTTTTCACTCAAAACACGACACATAAAAGTTTCTAGTTTTTTCGTGACTTTTATATTAACTTTAATTACCCCATAGTACTGAAAACATTGTATGTTACTGTCACTCTTTCTCCAGAACGCCCCAAGACCCACTGTGAGAGGCTCAGAGATGGTCCCCAGCGCAGTCCTGAGGGCTACCCAATCGTGGGGGCTTTTGTCCCTGAGTGTGATGAGCAGGGTCAGTACAGAACCCTGCAGTGCCACGGCTCCACTGGACACTGCTGGTGTGTGGACAATAGGGGGCAGGAGAGAGCAGGCACCAGGACCCCACCTGGACGCCCTCAACCCAACTGCAACGAAGAAGGTAAGATTAAAAATATTTTAGAAAAGGGTTTTGAAAGGTTGAAAAAATATTTTCAACAAGAAGTTTGGAAAGGTAAAAAATATATATTTTTTAAACGTTTCGAAAAAAATGTTTAGAAAAATCGTTTTGAAAAAATTGTTTTTAAAAATCGTTTAGAAAAAACGTTTTTAAAAAATTGTTTTGAAAAAACGTTTTGAAAAAATTGTTTTGAAAAAACGTTTATTTTTTGTTGAAAAATTGTTTCGAAAAAATCATTTTGAAAAAAGAATTTGGAGAATATTCTTTTTGAACGTTTAAAAAAATGTTTTAGCTAAAATGTTTCTAAACCTTTTCACTCACGACACAAAAAAGTGTCTATTTGTTTTAAAACTAACAATGGGGCAATAGTACAGAAAAAATATTGTTACTGTCACTCTGTTCTCCAGAACGCCCCAAGACCCACTGTGAGAGGCTCAGAGATGGTCCCCAGCGCAGTCCTGAGGGCTACCCCATCGTGGGGGCTTTTGTCCCTGAGTGTGATGAGCAGGGTCAGTACAGAACCCTGCAGTGCCACGGCTCCACTGGACACTGCTGGTGTGTGGACAATCGGGGGCAGGAGAGAGCAGGCACCAGGACCCCACCTGGAAGCCCTCAACCCAACTGCAACGAAGCAGGTAAGATTTTTTTTGTATTCAGTCAGAAAACTAAATTGGGAAACAAATGTTTAAAAAAAATAATTAAAAAATTCGGAAAAAGTTTGGAAACGTTTTTGGGGAAACCTTTTTCACTCAAAACACGATACATAAAAGTTTCTAGTTTTTTCGTGACTTTTATATTAACTTTAACTACCCCATAGTACTGAAAACATTGTATGTTACTGTCACTCTGTTCTCCAGAACGCCCCAAGACCCACTGTGAGAGGCTCAGAGATGGTCCCCAGCGCAGTCCTGAGGGCTACCCCATCGTGGGGGCTTTTGTCCCTGAGTGTGATGAGCAGGGTCAGTACAGAACCCTGCAGTGCCACGGCTCCACTGGACACTGCTGGTGTGTGGACAATCGGGGCCAGGAGAGAGCAGGCACCAGGACCCCACCTGGAAGCCCTCAACCCAACTGCAACGAAGAAGGTAAGGTTTAAAATATTTTAGAAAATAGTTTTTGAAAGGTTGAAAAATATTTTCAACAATAAGTTTGGAAAGGTAAAAAATATATATTTTTTAAACGTTAAGAAAAAAATGTTTTGAAAAATCGTTTTGAAAAATCGTTTTGAAAAAACGTTTATTTTTTGTTGAAAAATTGTTTCGAAAAAATTGTTTCGAAAAAAGAATTTGGAGAATATTCTTTTTGAAAGTTTAAAAAAATGTTTTAGCTAAAATGTTTCTAAACCTTTTCACTCACAACACAAAAAAGTGTCTATTTGTTTTAAAACTAACAATGGGGCAATAGTACAGAAAAAATATTGTTACTGTCACTCTGTTCTCCAGAACGCCCCAAGACCCACTGTGAGAGGCTCAGAGATGGTCCCCAGCGCAGTCCTGAGGGCTACCCCATCGTGGGGGCTTTTGTCCCTGAGTGTGATGAGCAGGGTCAGTACAGAACCCTGCAGTGCCACGGCTCCACTGGACACTGCTGGTGTGTGGACAATAGGGGGCAGGAGAGAGCAGGCACCAGGACGCCACCTGGAAGCCCTCAACCCAACTGCAACGAAGCAGGTAAGATTTTTTTTGTATTCAGTCAGAAAACAAAATTGGGAAACAAATGTTTGAAAAAATAAAAATAAAAATGGAAAAAGTTTGGAAACTTTTTTGGGGAAACCTTTTTCACTCAAAACACGACACATAAAAGTTTCTAGTTTTTTCGTGACTTTTATATTAACTTTACTTACCCCATAGTACTGAAAACATTGTATTTTACTGTCACTTTTCCTCCAGAACGCCCCAAGACCCACTGTGAGAGGCTCAGAGATGATCCCCAGCGCAGTCCTGAGGGCTACCCCATCGTGGGGGCTTTTGTCCCTGAGTGTGATGAGCAGGGTCAGTACAGAACCCTGCAGTGCCACGGCTCCACTGGACACTGCTGGTGTGTGGACAATAGGGGGCAGGAGAGAGCAGGCACCAGGACCCCACCTGGAAGCCCTCAACCCAACTGCAACGAAGCAGGTAAGGTTTATTACTTTCAATATGCTGTACTTGTAGTTTGCAGACACACACGTAACACTGAATTCCTTACGTTTATTCTACATCTTTATTGTTGTATTTATCCTATTTACAGTGATAAAAATATGCAAGATGTGGACTAAACATGATATCAAATAATAGTAAAACTGTGACTGGTGATTAATATGTTACACCCTCAAGAATCTCACATCTGTAACTCTACATATGAGTAATAACTTTCATTTAGACCAAGCGAAGGCTGCCAAGTCATAGAGAGAGGATTATATTTGAGGTGATTATGTGGCCAGAGTCTTTCTTCTTGGTTTTCCTGGTCAACTTCCCCACTTCCAAATTATATTTAATCTGCTCTCTTCTCACCCTTGTCACAAATGACTACCCTAACAGAATCCATTTGGAAATTTCAAGTTCAAGGCAAGAGCACTGTTAAATTTGTTTTACAGTCTCAAGGAATAGTGAAAAAGATCACATGACACGTAGTTAAGCGGTGCTTTTTATCTTCCATTGAAAGAATGTTATTGTAAACTGTAAATGGTTGGGTAGGTTAAATGGTAGGTGTGTACAACAGATTTTGTGCGCAGGCTTGTGTTTGATTGTACAAATCAACTAAGTCCATATCTGTGTGTGTGTAAGAGACAGGATTATTGTGTGGCCCCTGAAGGGGGCCTCTCAGGGCCATAGATCAGGACTCCTGTCAAAGCAGTGTAAACACTTGCAGGGTCAGCTCACCTCTCACTAGCAACAGCTGGAGGGCTTATGGTACCGTATGGCTTCCATAATCATGGCACCCGTTCTCTTAACAGCTGACTAGCTCTGCCTGCACTCACCTTCAAGGTTGAACCCCTTCCCCCCTCAATCTCCCCTGAACTCCGAGTGTCTCACACAGTCCCAGCACACCGTCCCAACACTTCCTGTGTGCCTTCTGACAACACTTCCTGTGTGCCCTCTGACAACACTTCCTGTGTGCCCTCTGACAACACTTCCTGTGTCCCCTCTGACAACACTTCCTGGGTTCCCTCTGATTCATGTTTTGGCCGACTCCCCCATCTGCTTTGCATACCAACACATCCTGCACCACACATCGCACCATATCATGTTGTACTCCACATGTCCCCACCCTATGAAACCATACCATGACAAAGTTGGGACTGCCTTTCTAACCCCCCCCCCCTTCTCCCCCCTCCCAGAGGCCCCCACTAGGCGCCCGGAGACTGTATGTGACCGCTGGCGAGCCAGTCTAGTGGACCACTACGGGGGCAACCCAGAGCCCCAGCATTACCTACCTCAGTGCGACCCGGACGGCCAGTTCGAGCCGGTGCAGTGTTACGGAGACAGCAGCTACTGCTGGTGCGTGGACCGGGACGGCCGTGAGGTGGCGGGGACGAGGTCGCACGACGTCGTCAAGCCTGCGTGTGAGTGACGTTGCCGCACTCCTCACGGAGAGAAGCGGATCGATGACAGCGTCGTGGTGTTCCTCGGCAGAGCCTGCTTTAGCTGCTTTAGAGGCGAAAGGGTTTTAAAGCACCCCCCATGACTCTCAGAAGGCGCTAAGCGGTTAGGGAATCGGGCTAGTAACCCAAAGGTTGCCAGTTCGATTCCCGGTCATGCCAACTGACGTTGTGTCCTTGGGCAAGGCACTTCACCCTACTTGCCTCGGGGGAATGTCCCTGTACTTACTGTAAGTCGCTCTGGATAAGAGCGTCTGCTAAATGACTAAATGTAAAATACTGAAATTGACGTGTTTTCCCCCCCTGACCCTTCTCAACAGGTATTCCAACGGTGGTTCCTCCCACCATGCATCCGTTGCCCCGCCCTGATGTGACCCTGCCCCCCTCCGCTTCAGGAACCTCCCTGCTGTATGCCCAGGGTCAGCAGATCGGAGCGCTGCCTCTCAACGGCACCGTCATGGACAAGGAGCACTCCTCAACTCTGCTGGCTCTGCATGTAAGCACAACGGGCTGGGTGGAGCTCGGTGGTTAGAGCATTTCACTGCAGATCAAGAGGTCCTAGGTTCAAATCCCACCCCGTCTTTCGCTTTGAAAAAACGCATCTGTTAAATAAATACCCTGATCTATAATGAATACTTTATTGTTGGTCATCTCTCATGCTGGTCTGTGTGATTAACCGTTGATATGCGACTTTGCAGGGATCCATTGTGGTGGGTCTGGACTATGATTGTAAAGAGAGGAAGGTGTACTGGACAGACTTGGCTGGTAGGACCATCAGCAGAGCATCCCTGGAGCGGGGGGCGGAGCCTGAGATACTCATCAACACAGGTGGGACACACAAACTCTACAACTCTATGAAACTGAAGACGTTTTCCTTTGCATTCAGGTGTGCGGACAAGAACAACTATACGCTTTGCTGTAACGTAAAAAGAAACCAATGCTGTAGATTTTGACTTGTGGCGGTTCTGAACGATAGGTTTGACCAGCCCCGAGGGCCTGGCGGTAGACGTGGTCCGCAGAGCCATGTTCTGGGTGGACAGCACGCCCGACAAGATCGAACAGGCCAACCTGGATGGCAGCGGGCGGAGAGTCCTGTTTGACACAGACCTGGTCAACCCCCGGGCCATCATAGTGGACTCTTCCACTGGGTAAGACTAACATGGCCGAGACGCTGTTTTTGTTGACGTGAATTCTCCTGGTCTCTGGCTGTGCGAAGCGTCTGAGCTAAAGGCTCCCCATGCTCGAGTCAGTTTGTGTGACTGTGCATGACTGATGCCTCTCGTGATGAAAAACAGAGTTGTTTTGGTTCAGCGTCTGATTTAAAGCTCTTTAATGCGATGAGACAAGGAAAGGCCCATGGGATTGTGGGTCAGGGGCCACAGGTTGTTCTGTGCAACCTGACTGTGACCTCATCAGCTGTAAACAGATTCTTCAGAGCCCTCATAAGCAAGCGTGGACGCGGTGGTCCCCCAAGACTGGCACAGTATGTGTGTGTGTTTGTCTGAGCAAAAAAGGGGTTTTCGATTAGTGTTTCCCCTTGTTTAATTAATGGTCATGTCAATTAGTCCTCATTTCCTGTTAGACAGCACGCTTCCTGTCCCTGATGATGCCGTGCAAAGATAGGGCTCCATTACTCAGACAGCCTCTGTAGATAAGACCTCCAAAAGAGAAGCCTCCCCAGGCAGAGGAGAGGAGGAGAGATATTACGTAAGGAGAGAAGGTCATGAATGATGGGGGGGAGTAAGACGGAATGAGAGAGCTTCTTAAAAGTTCTGGAGGCGGAGAACACAGCTGTCTCTCTCCCTTTCTTGCTCCCTCTTTCTCCCTGTCTCTCTCTCTCTCTCTCTCTCTCTCTCTCTCTCTCTCTCTCTCTCTCTCCCTCTTTCTCTCTCTCTCTCTCTCTCTCTCTCTCTCTCTCTCTCTCTCTCTCTCTCTCTCTCTCTCTCTCTCTCTCTCTCTCTCTCTTTCCTTCCTTCCTTCCTTCCTTCCTTCCTCCTGTCTGGGTGCCTCTGTGGAGGAGGAACAGGCAGCGTGTGGGCCAGGAACCACACACATGTTGATCCTGAGAGCTCTCTGACCTCTCCACATCTACACCAGCTGCTGGCCTCCAGAGAGCATATGTAATCCAAACCGCATGGGCAATCAGGACAACTACGTGTGTGTGCGTGTGCGCGTTAAATTCAGCTCTCTGACACAGGGATTGTGTGTTTAGTCTAATATATCACCAAGCACACACTTAACCCTTGTGCTGCCTTCGGGTCACATGACCCAAAGGTTCATAACGAACCACCGTTGTGTTTACCCAATTTTACCCAATACAAAAACAAATAACAATTATTTTCTTTTAACCATTGCAATGTGGGGGGTCTGAGACAGCCCGACAGTTAAAAGAAAATGCTTCACTTTGTTTTTGTAGGAGGTAAATTTGTCGCAATACGACGGTGGGTCACAATGACTGATGGGTCAGAATGACCCGAAGATAACACAAGGGTTAATCATCAGTCCAATCATGTGAAGCAGCAATTTTACTGAACCCCAGTCCGAAATACCAGAAATGGTGACTGCCGTTGCTTTTGAGTTATCTTAGCCAAACATCTTTCAATGTTTGTGTTTTTCAAGAAAACAATTATTATTCTATTGACATGTAATGTTAGAACCAAATACTTTGTGCCAAACCCCCTAAAGCCGGTCATATACACCATAAAGAAGAATGTGTTACAAGTAATTGCATCTGATTAGGTATGTTTATTCAAACCATATGTTGGTAATAATACTAGTGGTAACTCTTGAGAAGCAGTATAAGTTATCCCTCAGTATCTGATAATGTGAAGTACTCTTGTTTCAGAAAGCCTAGAGGGTAAGTTAAATGATTGTAAAATTTAGTTTTATCTGTTTTTTAAATCCACACTGTATTTCTTGGCACAGTGCTACAAGGACTGACAATAAAAAAGCATGTTATTGAAGAATGATTTTAAACATATATTTTTAACATCCCCCACTTAAAATTGAGTGAGGGCGTAACAGTATTATCCACCTCATCAGTGAAAACAAAATTAATTTCTCTGAGGAATATGACTAGTGAATAAAGTGCAACAACATACCTTACCAATACCTATAGAATAAAGTGCAATACCATACCTTATCAAGGCAGTTCATTCCACTTATGTTTGTGAAACAGTGGTAGTGTTTTCCACAGGTTAGTTTTACAACCCTAGCAACCTCGTAATGCGTCCTGAAACCAAGCACCAGTCCAGCCACCATCTCGACGCTGTCCCCTGACCTGGCTGTGTGTCTTTGACTTTAGGACACTGTACTGGACTGACTGGAACAGGGAGGCTCCGAAGATAGAGAGCGCCTCGGTGGACGGACACAGCAGGAAGGTTCTCGTCAGGGAGGGGATTGGCCTGCCCAATGCTTTGACCTTTGACACTACCTCACACCAGGTGTGCTGGGCGGACGCAGGTAAACGGGCCGCGAGTCTGGTGAATCCACCCGCCATGTACTCTCTCGATTTAAACCTAGTTTTATGTGCTGCTTTCGTTTTCTCCCTCGTAAACGAAATCGAATTCGAGCGTGTTATGTGGCGCACTGAACCTTTATACGATCTTAAAAATCACAAGCTGTGAAATTGTCTGTTTGTTTCACAATCAAACCAACAGTCCCACATCAGTCTCTCTCCCGTTTCTCTCTCGCAGGGACGAAGCGATTGGAATGCATCTCACCGGACGGAACGGGTCGAAGGGTGATTCACAGCAACCTCAACTATCCCTTCAGCATGGTTTTCTACAGCAACCACTTCTACTACACGGACTGGAGAAGGTGGGTGCCTTACTCTGCTATGGCCCCCAAACATCTTAGACAGCTGATCTTTTTATACTTTAGAACCAGAGACATGATCACTCTTATTCCAGCTCAGTGACATCACAGACTTGGCCTCTCTCGTTCACAGGGATGGCGTGATGGCGGTGAGGCGTGATGGCAGCCAGTTCTCCGAGGAGTACCTACCCGACCAGAGGTCTCACCTGTATGGCATTGCCGTGGCAACTTCCCACTGTATATCAGGTACTTATACACGTGAAATGCCTTCACGTTCACAGGCTGTATCATTTCTTATGGTGTGAGCCATTGCATTTTAACCTCAAGTCAAACACAGAAGTTCTTGTTCCATGGCTCCAACTGAGTCTCAATGGCGTACTTGGTTTTTACGTGACAGTATGGGTGCTGACACCTGCTTTGAATCCCTCTCCTACATCAAATGAAAGAGAGGTAGACAAAAGTCCCATTGCACGCAACCTGTCAACTGGGAAAAGTAGAAGGCATCTGCTGTCAAATCATTGTACTTCAGACCCAGGCGACGAAATGTGACTGGGCCTGGCTCCTACATCAAAGTGCTTCAAAGCCATGGAAACAGCCAATGAGATTATTCCGTTTTGTAGACCTACACTCAAATATCTTAAAGAGGGTATTTGTCTGTTATGGGGTAAAAATGACAACTGTTGACGTAATGTTTATTCTGGGATGCAAGGCTGTGCTCTTATGCTGAGTGAAGTGTGCTGTCCATGGGGTTCCGTTTGTCATTTGTGACCTAATATGGTTATTATCTGTTACAGGGAGACACTAATGACAGAGACTGTTCTACGGTGCTATTTCGGGCTAGTCTTTTAAGTGCTTCTCCTGTGAGAACTCCTTCAGAGAGACGGCGAACAAAAGAAACTCACAAAAAAAACAAGTCAAATTTACAAACGCCGACGGCGACTCCCTCACCCCCTCTTCCCAAATATAGTTTTGTAAATTTGTTTTATACCTCATTTCATTCTACTGTATTTTTGTATGTGTGTTTTTATAGAAAGCCAAAGAAAAAGAAGCTTTAAAAAACAAGATCTTTGAGCCACAAATCCTGGTGTCACTGTCAATGAGTGTACGAGTGAACACACAGCAATGCAGTATTTGAGTAGACTGTGCACTAATATGAAATTTGTATTTCACACATGAAATTGCATTGACATTTTACCAAATACTTATTACCACAGTTCTTTTGTATCATTTTGTATCTTTTGTAAGATGTGATATTTATAACAATAAAATGTGATTCCGGATTTGTACAACTACCCTCTGTTAAACTTTGTCCGGTTTGCCTCTAAACCAACAAAACAAAACAGCTCTCAAACTGGGGTTTCATGTCAGTTAGTTATTTTAGGCCAACAAGAATCACACACAAACCACACATTAGATGATGGCATGTATTTCATTCATTTTATAAACCCTCTCCATTCATTCCACAAAGTGGGAAAAGCTTTTCCTTTTCCAAAACCAAAAAAAAATCCGATAGACTTGTCTTCCACTTCTTAAAAGAAATATGGTAATCCAACAAAGGCTTTGTCGTGGTTTTTGTAGGGTGGGGTTTAGCTACAACAGGTCTGTAGACTCTGTCGGCTTATAGTCTGGGGATAGTCCTAATTAGACTACCTGGGGTGGGTGGGGGCAGGTGACCCTTGGGTCACGGGTCACATGGCAGGAACAGGGGCGGGTCATCTGCCCACCTTGCCTAGGCGATGGTCAGTCTTAGGGTCTGCGATGATGGCCTGGACGGCCACGATGGCCTCGTTGATCTTGGTCTGCAGGTCACGGAGCTCCTCGATGTGGAGCAGCCGCAGTATCTGGGCGGCCTCGTTTAAGGTGGCGTCTGCAAAGGAGAGAGGGGAGACACATTCAATACTCCATTTTAAAGATATATTTTGTGTGGCGTTTTGTATGCATTATTGGATAGAGGTAGACAGGAAGAGAGAGAGGTAGGAAGGTAGACAGAGAGAGATGAAGACGTGCAACAAAGGGCCCAGGCCGGATTCGAACCTGCTGCTTAAGCTCATGGACCTTTACCCGGTGAGCCCTCAGCATTCAACTCACTTAATGACAGTGCTTCTATTGACAGAATACAAGATAATTTAATTGGGTTCTTTCCTGTTTCCAGCTATACCTCTTTGTGTTTTATAGAAGCCCCATTGTGTAGTTCTAGTTATAAGCCTTCCCCTGTGATGGCATAACCCCTAACATAGCATGATGTCATCCTGACAGGATGACAGGCCACATCAAATGATGTGGTTTCTTGGGAAATGACACGGTCCTCTCCACAAACACATGTCAACACTTTGCTTCCTTTCTGCGGATGTGTCTCACATTCAAATGGAGAGTCACTTGGCATAATGAATAGGTCTCTTCACACCAGCTTTCCTGTCCACCCTTATATCAACGTTGCACAAAGCCAAACCAAAATACGTTTTCTGCCTTCTGGTCATGTCCTGGTGCAGAACGTGTAGACCAGTGAGTACCTATTTAGATTAAACATTTGGGTACGTAGAAAAGACAAATCAGAAAGAACCTTCTGCTCACTGAGGGTCATTCGGAAAAAACACTTTAGATACTTGACACTTGAGAACACTGAAATACGAAATACAACCGACCTGTGGAACGCTTTCACTGAGGAACTTTGTAACATGGGTAACGTACATAAATTTCACGTTTGAGCCTGGTGCGCATTAACCATGACAAGCCCCTCGCTCACTCACCTCCAGTATCAAAGCCGAGGACGTGCTTATCCAAGGCCACGGGTAGACCCTAGAGAGGAGCAGGCAAAACAGGAAGTCATACATCACTGCAATTAAAAACCAATCAGGCGTAGGCGTGCAAGGAGGTCATATGTTGTTCATTTTACCGAGATGAAAGGCTGAAAATTACAGAGCTGTGGTACTAGTTAAGATTACGAGTGTGTCCAGAATTTGTTTGCAGTTCATGTTAAATGAGGCTGAAAGTAACCATCTAGGATAAATACAGTTTACCCTCCTACCTGAACAGCTAGCTAGCTAGCAATTTTCCCCCTTGGATCAATACAGTGCTACTCTACTAAGGCTGAAGACCATCTTCCGACTTACCTCTTTAGACTGACTGGCCTTCAGTATGGCCTCAGGGCTGAGCCTCTCTTGAATAAGGATCCTGATGGCCTTTTGGATCAAAGATGGAGGGAAAAAAAAGAAAAAATAAAGAATTGAACGTGTGTTAAACACAGCAACGGTGGTTCCTTGTGCATGCTTCCTGATCTGCATACTGACCTTCAGCATCACAAGATAGTCGTCGTGGCGTTGGATGTTTAGGATGTTAGTCAGGGCCATGACACCAGCCTTAAAGTCTGGGTTGTTGCCTTCAGAATCAAGACACACACACACGGTTGTGGGAGTGATTAGTCAGTCTGGTGATCTAGCTGACACAGTTGGGTTGTCTTGCCTACTTCAATGTACCCTTCATCTAGTTTCTTTAATCAGACATTAGTATTACAGTGAATCGTGGAGGACATTACTAGGAGGAGGACAGAGATGGATGAACTTAACCCTTGTTTTATTTGTCACTGTGACCCACCGTCGTATTGCGACAACTTGACTGCATACAAAAACAAAGTGAAGCATTTTCTTTTAACCGTTGGGCTGTCTCAGACCCCCCACATTGCGAAAGTTAAAAGAAAATTAATTTTATTTGTATTGCTTAAAAGTGGGTAAACACAACGATGGTTCGTTCATGTGACCCGAAGGCAGCACAATGGTTAAGAGGAGGAAGGGGAGAGAGAGAGGAAGAGAATAGGAGGAAATAGTTGGATTAGACAAAATAGACATTAAAAAGCGTTAAAGAGGAGTGTGAGTGGGGTCACTGTGGCTCAATAAAAGAATGGGAGGAAGAGAAAGAAAGATAGAGGGGGAGGGATGGGTGAGGGGGAGGGATGGGTGAGGGGGAGGGATGGGTGAGGGGGAGCTGCATCCAGACGAGGATGAAAGGAGGCCCTACTCACTGTCCAGATGGATGAGAGGATCGGATGGTTTCTCAGTGTTGCTGGTGGCTGTGGCCTGTGGGCAGTTCTTGTACTTATCCACTGTTTGGGGAATAAGACGAGATAAGCCCTCAATGATTCCAGTTAGAATTTCTGAGACAATGACGCCATCTAGTGGACAATCTGGGCACTTTAGTACAGTGACAGCAGCAGTATGTACAATTAGTGCAGAAGAAGAAAAAAAACATAATAGAAAGATCACAGAAAGACAATAAGCTTTTTTTATATACAATTTTGTATGAGAATGTCATTATAATTTACTGTACCATTGTCACCGTACTCAAAACGAACAGCTAGACCCAGCAACCAGTCAACTGCCTCTGGTCTCTCTTGGACACTGAATGGACAATTTACATCCTGAAGATACTGTGTAATTAAAAGAATACATTTTTTACAACCTAGACATTGCCGGAATTACATAATCAAACGACAATGATACTGTGAAGATTATGTTTATGATAGAAATTAAATGTCTGCTTCCAATCTTCTGAAGTATTAAGTACTGTACATGTGAATTAGATTAGTTATATAGTTGGGCGGTGACCTATGTAAGAGTGTAAGAGTGTGTGTGTGGTGGTCCGGGGAGGGGCAAGAACAATCCATCTGGGTGCTTCTACAGTCTGCCTTACCATCTCAAAGGACTTGGGCCATTCGGAGCTGGGGATGTTTCTCAGGTTGCCGCGGTCTTCGATTTTATAATGTCTGATTTTCTGATCCTCAATCCACACGATGAAATTCCTGAATTCAGTCTCATCTGCACATCACAATACATAATAACACGATGTTTCAGTCGGTCAGTTTTCTGCATTATGATAAGTAATATAGGTTCCAAGTGCTAGGTCAATAAGTCATGATGTAATGCTGGTATGGAAAAAAAGTAGACTGTGCAAGTACGCATAATTGGTCCTGTCTGACTTTAAACGATACCATCACTGGCATCCAATGCACTCCATCTAGGGTATCCGGCTAGTAACCTACCAGGCAACCTACCTAAGTGATTCAATAAAAAGCTCCGGATGATTTTCTAACTAACTAACTAGCCAGTTGCAGGTACTGTTGTTCGCAAGTCTCCAACTAGCGACACTGGCCTAGCAAAAGTAAAGAGCTTGTTAGCTAGCTTAGCTAGCTACCAGCAAAGCATGGCAGTAGAGTGCTTGATTTCCAACCGTTTGTTTAAAAAATTGCTTGATTCTGTCCTACCTTTGCAATCAAATCCAGATGGGTTGTGATAGTCCAAAGCTGTCAGCTTTCTTTTAAACATTTCTACATATGTTTGTTTAAAGCAAATGTGCGTCAGCTAGCTACTAAGTTGCGTCTGGCAGGCCAATGTACTGAATGAATGGTAACTTCCGGCAGCTGATGATCACGTGACGTCCCAGCTAACACTGTCCTGCAATGACTAAACATATCCACGGGTCGGAAGCAGAGCGCTATCAACAGGACTTAAACAATTCAATGACGGTCTCCAACTCCGCCTTCTTTTGCAAATTATACTGACTTTATTGTCGGACAAGATAAAAAAAATATATTGCAGGACAGTATGTTCATTCGCAATGATCACTACATAAACCACCTGACCTTTACCAGCACACAAGACAAAGACAAGCACAACAAAGGCATAAAAAATAAATAAAAATGACGACATAATACGTGGCCAATCAAACGTGTTTAACAAGAATCCAGCCACCCAATGGGAACGGCGTACTGGAGAGCGTGGCGGATGTTAGTCAATTTTGAATTTTCAGACTTTACCACAAGAAGATACGGGATCGCGCCCAAAGTAAGTGACTGAATAGCAACACACATTTTATTTTATGAGGTTGTGTTTGTCATAAGTTTCATATTCAGCGATGTTTTCAATGCAAAATATTAACGTTTTGCGTTACATGGCAGTTGTTTTCATTTGAATCTGTAACGCTAGCATGGCCAGTATCTTATTGGCTATCTGGCGCCCGGTAGCTACCTAGCGTATACTTTGTTGCGAGCTAGCGTTAAATATTATCCGTTTCAAAATGATTCATTCAAGAAATATAGTTAATAATAGCTACCCGATATCTAGCTACAGTACCTTCCTTATACCAACTCGTCCAAGTTAAGCCACAGGCTACAGCGTACACTCAATTGTAAAGCTTTCGGGGTGTCTAAGTCAAACATAACGTTACAGGTAGTCAATCATGAGTTGGGCGGTGGAGGAATGGAAAGATGGTCTGTCGGGGAAAGCCCTCCAGAAGGTCCAGGAGCTCGAGGGCCAGCTGGACAAATATAAAAAAGAGAAGAACCAGAAACAGTTCCAGCTGGACTCTCTGGAGGCTGCCCTGCAGAAACAGAAGCAAAAGGTACAGTAATGATCGCGCTATGGTAACCAGTTCTCTGTCCAGAAGCAGTCGAAAATCTTTTTTACTTTCTTAATTAAATGCGAATATTCTTTCAACATTTTTCTAACTCAGCCAGCGCTTTAATTCCTAAGAGGAAGAGGGAGACCAAAACCAAACAATACATTGACTTGTTTATGTCTGTGTGTGGATGTCCATCCGTGCATTACGTTTGACCATCGCGATACTCTCTGGTCAGATGGACAGTGAGAAGAGCGAGGCATCGGCTCTGAAGAGGGAGAACCAGTCTCTGTTGGAGTCATGTGACTCTCTGGAGAAGGCTCGTCAGAAGGCAAGCCACGACCTCACGGTGAAAGAACAACAGGTGAACTACCTCGAGGGTCAACTGAGCGCGAGCAAGAGGACCATCGAACGCCTGGAGCAGGAGCTGAAGAAGTGAGTATGCTGGCAGGAGCAGGACTGTAGTTAGGGTTTCTGGGCTCCCTGGCTAATTTGTACCCATCATACAAGAAGTGGGAGTCAGATGGCTGAGTGGTTAGGAAATCGGGCTATTAATCAGAAGGTTGCCGGTTCGATTCCCGGCCGTGCAAAGTGATCTTGTGTCCTTGGGCAAGGCACTTCACCCTACTTGCTTCAGGGGGAATGTCCCTGTACTTACTGTAAGTCGTTCTGGATAAGAGCGTCTGCTAAATGACTAAAATGTAAACAAGAAAGTATGGGGTTCGGCTGGGGCCCCTGTCTGACCAGGGTCCTTAGAATTGTCCTAATCCCCCCCTCTCCCGTTACGGTTCCACTACAGGAGTATATATTAGCTACATACCTTTACAGTTTTAGTCACAGGTAACACAGCGACTGATCATACGCCAGTGGTTATCAGTGAAAGTGTTGTGTTCTTTTCACAGGTACAAGAATGACTTTGACAGGTCGCAGACCTCAAACTCGTCGGACCTGCAGTCCTATTGCACCCCACAGAAGACTTTCGCCACCCCTGCAGCCACTCCAAGCTTTAGACAGAATGGTAAAATCTAATTGATATATATTGTCAACAGCAGTCAAGCTGTTGTCATTTGATAGCCCACGTTGTAAAATCGCACATTCAATGTACATTTGTCTGGAATTGGATGTATTTTAGTTTTTTTCTTCTAAAGACAGTGCTCTTTCCCCTCTCACCCTTAGATTCCAGGCTTGAAGATCTACAGGAAAGATATAACCATGAGTTGGAAGAGAGGAAGAGACTGGAGGCTGAGCTGAAAATAATGCAAGTCAAAGTGAGTAGTTTTGTAGTAGAGGTGGATGCATATAATTAACAGACAATAGAATTTTACAAAAAAAATGTTTCTTCATGGAAAGATCTTTTTAGATGTATACAAATCGTGCATGTTGTGTTTTATCTCAAAGTTGTTAAATCAGTCGTCCGTGAGCCACAAGGACATCGCAGCCCGGCAACAAGCTGGCTCTTCGATATTCCCATGGCAACAGCTGAACCAATCGCAGAGCCGCCAGTCCCAGGGCGCCATAGAAACGCCACTGAAGAGGCGTGGCGGTGCGACGTCCTCTGGCTTCATGTGGAACGCGGAGGAAACGCCCGTTAAGACGAACCAACGAATCAGCGCGTCCGTATCGCATGGCGACTCTGGAGACTCCTCCCACCAACCGATGGAGCAGCTAAGGACCCTCAACCACGGTAGGAACATTTCCCCCACCATTGTTAAAACTATTGATAGCGATTACCAGCCCTGTCTCGGTTCTCTACCCCTCTTCTCTACATCGTGTGCTCATCTCTGACACTTCATGCCTTTAGTGTGTCATTTAACTCTGCTCCTAAGTCTATAAGGGACTAGGCAATTGCATATATACATATTTGTGTATAAATGCTTCTTGTGTGCAAGGCATTTGAGAAACAGGATTTTGAATTGCATGGTGTGTGGCCTGGCTAGGCCATCTCTTTGAGTGCCATCTTGTGTCTCAAAAACGTGTTTACGTCTCGTGGGTCAGAGCTGAAGAGCAAAGTGGGTGAGCTGGAGCAGCGAGTGGCCGCCCAGGACAGGGAGGTGAAGAGCCAGACGTCCAGGCTGCAGGAGCTCCAGGGCCAGCTGGACCAGGCCCGGAGAGACCTGACCGAGAAGGACCGCGTCCTGGGCAAGACCCGGGACGACGTCGCCAAGGCCACCACGCAGCACGAGCAGGCTGTCGCCAAGGTAACGGAGAGAGAGAGTGGGAGTGTTTAGTCCGTCTCTTAACTGTCTTGAACGCAAAGTACAGCAAATTAGCGTGCCTCACGTTCTGCGTGCCTCACGTTCTGCGTGCCTCACGTTCTGCGTGCCTCACGTTCTGCGTGCCTCACGTTCTGCGTGCCTCACGTTCTGCGTGCCTCACGTTCTGCGTGCCTCACGTTCTGCGTGCCTCACGTTCTGCGTGCCTCACGTTCTGCGTGCCTCACGTTCTGCGTGCCTTTCCCAGTGTGCGTCAGTGGAACAGAAGCTGAAGCAGGTGTCTGAGGAGATCAGCTGCCAGAGGCACAACGCTGAGAGCTCCAAGAGGGCCCTGGAGCAAAAGATTAAGGATCAGGAGAAGGAGAGCCAGAAGGTCAGTCGTCATTTATCTGTCCACTCTTACCCTCGTCCGTGACTATGACTATGATGGTTGTTTATTCAGACGAAAACATTAATTGGAACCCATGTCCTGGCATCTTAAGTTTTTGATGAGCTTTCAACACCAAGTTAACCTCTTTTGGTGTTTTTTCAGGAGCTTGCGCACCTGCAGAGCAGCCACCAGGCCCTGGATCAGCAGTTCAACCAGACCAAGACCAAGCTAAACCAGGAGATCCAGCAAGCCAAGAAAGACCACAACATCGTCCAGTCTGAGCTAGAGAAGGTAAGACAAGTCCATCGCAAATGAGGAATGACATTTGTCTACACCTAGCTCCAAGTGACGTGTTCTAGTATTTTTTTACATTATTATTAATTATATTGTCTCACGATAATGTAATTTTACATTTCGGCCATGTTGCTGATCTAGCGTTTTCTCTTTTCCACCTCAGGTGACATTCCAGAAAGGTCAGATGGAGAAAGAAGTGGAGGAGCAGAAACAGAAGTTGTTCCGGTCCGAGCAGAGCCTGCAGGCCAGCCAGACCAAGGAGCTTGACATCAGGAAGAAGTTTGAGGTACGGCAGACGTTTAGTACCAGTGTTCTCTCTCACGGCCCAGTATTTACTAGGTGATCCTCACCTTTTGAAGCTGATTGCAACAGGTGCTGCTAATTGAAGGGTGTGTCAAGCAAGCTTAGGAGTGTCCTGTTCTCAGATTTGAAATCTCTTTTTGTTATTTGATGTTTAACGTCAGAGTCTCTCTAAGTTCTGTGATGATATTTGTTGGTTTGTCCAGGAGTTGCAGAAGGAGAAGAACAACCTGAGCTCCCAGCTGGAGCAGGGCAGCAGGAAGCTGTCTCAGCTGGAGGAAGAGAGGAAGACCTGGGAGCAGAACCTGAAACGCAGCCAGAACATGGTGGAAGACCTGAGAGGTAGACTACGTTTACATTTAGTCACTTAGCAGACGCTCTTATCCAGAGCGACTTACAGTAAGTACAGGGACATTCCCCCCGAAGCAAGTAGGGTGAAGTGCCTTGCCCAAGAACACGTCATTTTTGCACAGCCAGGGATTGAACCGGCAACCTTCAGTTTACTAGCCCGATTCCCTAACTGCTCAGCCACCTGACTCCCTACTATCTCACTGTCTGATGTTGGATTGGGGGGGGGGGGGGGTTTGTTTGGTTGTTGTTGTTGTTGCGCTTGCATTGTTTTAAAAAGTACAGGAAGTAATGGTTTTAAATGCTTTATCGTAACAGCTAAAACTGAAGCTCAGGGTGAGGAGATGAAAGGACTGAAGACAAAACTGGAGAGTCAAGCCATGTCCTCCTCCCAGGATCTGGAGAACCTGAAGAAAAGTCTGTCCGACACGGAAGCGAAAATAGAGAAGTCCCATGGCGAGCTGCAGAAACAAAAGCAAGAGGTGGAACAGCTGTCAATCAAGCTGGTCGCCATGGAGAACGAGAACAAATACCTGAAGGCAACCTTGGGCAGCAGCCAGAAAGAGTGTGTCGACCTGAGAAAGGAACACGAAACTCTGCTTCAGTGGAAAACCGAGAAGGAAACTCTTATTAACGACACAGAGACCGTGCAGCAAGGCCTGACCAGCAGAATCAGCGAGCTGGAGAAGAGCGTGGTGTCTCTGAACGATGACCACAGCGTTCTAAAGGATCTGCTGAAAACTGTAGAAGAGGAGAAGGCGAGTCTGTGCGGTCAGATCGACTCCCTCAAGGGTGAACTGCTCAACAAGTGCACCGAGCTGGAGGAGAAAGAGCGACTGCGTGAGGAGCTCCTGGCCCAGCTGTCTGAGGTCGGTCAGAAGCACTCCAAAGACCTGGAGAACTTAGGTCTGCAGGTCACACGCCTGGAAGACCAGGTGAAAGACCTAGAGAGCCGTCTCCAGCAAGAAAGCGAGAGGGCGGAGAGGGCAGAGAGGTCCCACGTGGAGCTCTCGGAGCAGTATCAGGTAGCCTGCGACATGGCCCAGTCCAAAGACTCTGTGATCGAGCTGGGCCAGGCTGAGGTGTCTCGGCTCCGGGAGAGTGTCGCCCAGGCATCCGCCCAGCTGGATCAGCAGCAGGCCAGGCTTGCGGAGGAAAGGGGCTCTCTCCTGAGGGAGTGCGAGGAGAGCGTCGCTGCAAAGGTGGAGGAGGCGGAGCAGGCCAAGCTGGGGCTGATCAAGTCTCAACAGGAGCTCTCCTTCTTCCAAGACCAGCTTTCATCTTTAGAATCAGCCCTGAAGTTTCATAAAGACCTGGGGGCTGACCTACAGATTAAGTTTGATGACTTGGTGAAAACTAAAGATGATCTCCTGGAGAAGCTCTCTGAGGCTGAAAAAAGGAAAGGGGGTTTGCAAACGGAAATCGATGCCCTTTCGGAACGGGCGATGGCTGCCGCCAAACTTCAGGAGCTGTGTGACGCACTGACAGCTGCGGATCAAGAGAAACAAAATGCCCTACAGAATATGTCAGAGGCTTTAGCCCAGACAGAGAATGACATCAAGACACTCACGGCACAGACGAATGCTGCAGAGGACAAGGTTTCTGAAGTGGAGAAGCTCAATGAACAGCTGTCAGAAAAAGTACAAGAGATTGAAAAGGAGGGAGAGGCAAAATATCAAAGCCTTCACGATTCCCTGAATGAAGAGAAAGATATTCTGCTGAAGCAGATCTCTGCATTTAAGGAAGAGCTTTCTGAGAAAGAGGCTTCGGCAGAGATGCTTCCTGCTTTGAAAACCGAGCTTGAAGAGGTAAACCAGATGTGTGCTGACCTGAGAAAGTCCTTAGATGCTTTAGAGAAGAGTCATGCGTCTGCTCTTGAGCACAATGCAAACCTGGAGAACAGCGTGGAGGAGAAAATCAAACAAATCGCCTCTCAGGAGAACGAGATCAAAGACGTCTCCCAACGACGCCATGACGAATTTGAGAAACTGAAGGAGGAACAGGAGAGGAAATGCAAAGAGGCAGCAGAGGCTAAGGAGTTGTGGGAGAGCGCCTCGTCAGAGCTCTCTAAGCTCAGGGAGGATGGTGCCTCTCGCGACGGCAAGCTGAAGGAAGTCGACGAGGCCTATAACCTGGCTTGCCAAGAGGTCGAAAACTGGAAAGAAGCCGTGTCGAACCAGCAGAAAGAGATGAAGTCAATGAAAAGTTCTTTGTCTGCAGCTACCAACGGCCTAGAAGAGAAGGACAATGAGATCAAGTATTTGAAGGATAAGTTGAACCATGCGCAAGCGGAGCAGGCCAAAGCAACCGATGCCCTGAAGGAGAAGGTGATGAGTATGAACAAGATCAAGGTCCAGCTAGAGATGCTTCAAATGGATCTGGAGGACAACGAAGCCTGCATCAGCTCCTACGAAGCTCAGATAGAGGAGCTGAGAGGAACTGTGGCCGCTCTGGAGGTCAGACTAGCGGAGAGTGAGACTCGGAGGTCCACTCTAGAGCAAGAGTTGGGGGAGATCAAAACCCAGAGGTCCGTCTTGGAGACCCGGTTTGAGTCCCTTGAGGAGGAACTTTCTTCAAGGAGCACTGAAGTCACGCAGCTTGCTGCTAGTTTGGAGGATGCGCACAGGCAGAACCAGACTCACCTTGCCTCTGCTGACCAGGTGAGTTCTCTGCAGGCCACGGTCGACGGTGTCTTGGAGCAGTTGGAAGAGGAAGTTAGGAAACGGGGAACTGTCGTAGCTGGTGTTTTGCAGCTGGAGGCTAACGTGGCTCAGCTAACTGGGGAGAAACTCCAGCTGAATGCTAACTTGGCTCAGCTAACTGGGGAGAAACTCCAGCTGAATGCTAACTTGGCTCAGCTAACTGAGGAGAAACTCCAGCTGAATGCTAACGTGGCTCAGCTAACTGAGGAGAAACTCCAGCTGGATGCTAACGTGGTTCAGCTAACTGAGGAGAAACTCCAGCTGGATGCTAACGTGGCTCAGCTAACTGGGGAGAAACTCCAGCTGGATGCTAACGTGGTTCAGCTAACTGAGGAGAAACTCCAGCTGGATGCTAACGTGGCTCAGCTAACTGGGGAGAAACTCCAGCTGGATGCTAACGTGGTTCAGCTAACTGAGGAGAAATTCCAGCTGGATGCTAACGTGGCTCAGCTAACTGGGGAGAAACTCCAGCTGGATGCTAACGTGGTTCAGCTAACTGAGGAGAAACTCCAGCTGGATGCTGACTTGAAGAGGCACGAACTGAACTCCCGAGACGAGGTGGAGGCTGTCAAACGAGAGAACGAACGCCTCCAAGCGGCGCTCCTGAGCCTGACTGAAGATCACGAAGGTCTGAAGGTTGCCGTGGAGAGGGCCGACCGGAGTAAGGAGGAGGCCGGTGTGAGGAACCAAGAGTTTGAGAGGGAGCAAGCAGAGTTGCACAGGAGGCTCGCCGGGTTGCAGGAGGAGTCGAACTCGTTCAAGGAGCAGTATGACGGCTTGCTGGCCCAAGTGACAGAGCAGCAGTGTCGTCTCCTACAGCTGCACACTGAGCATGTGCAGCAGGAGGAGGTCAGGAGAACATCAGAGTCGATGGTGGTCATCAGCTCAACACTGGAGGAAGAGGACGCCACAGGTGAGTCGAGTCATTATGATGTCATCATTTGGAGTAAGAGGATTTTAACATTCAGTGGTTTTTACTTGAAATGAGACCACTGACGATGCAACTAAGCCGTAGACTTTTATCCGTGTCAGCTTCAGGGGCAAAGCCGTCAGACAGAATCAACAGCAGCATGGAGGGGGTGAATGTCGGAGGAGAAGAGCCGTCGATGAAGTCTGAAGAGTGGGAGGAGCTATCTGGTGTGTTTGAGGAGCTGCTCCAGACCATGGAGGAGAAGGAGGAGGAGCGGAGAACCTCCCTGTCGCCTCCTCAGGAGCCGCTGGAACAGCAGCAACATCCTGCTCAGCAGGTAAGACCTTTCCAGGAAAGACATCCTAGGTTTAGAATGTCCACTAATGCTATTCCTTTCTTCTTATCTCTGGTTTTTAACCTCTGATGTATCGAAATACGGTATTGTGAGAAGCTGGGTGGTGATTGTTTTACATTTCCACAGGAGGCCTCAGACAGCATTGAGGACCTGATCTGTACCGCTGCACCCGAACCCATTGAGAGCGCAAACGGCAGCATCACGGGTAGCTCATCTCCGACAACCACAACCCCTCCTCATCCCCACCCTGTACGGCCAGGGTCCGACCTGGAGACGAGCGGGGAGGCGGTCCAAAGGCTGCAGGGGGAGCTCCTGAGCCTCCACGCCCACTTCGACCTCCTGACCTCCGAGATGGCCCTCAGGAAGGAGCTGTGCGCCCAGCTGGAGGTCAGAGTTCAGGCGGCCGAGGAAGAGAGGTGTGGCTCCATGGAGAAGCTCTCCGTCGCGCTGGAGGAGAGACGGGAGATGGAGGACAAGCTGTCGGCGCTCATGGAGGAGGCAGACTCTCTGAGGCTGCAACTGCAGACGTCTAAGTGTCAGTTGTCTGACGTCCTGGAGTTGCTGGAGAACCTGGAGGTGGCCAAAGGTAGGGAACATCAATCACGCTTGGTATGTGATGGAGAAAACGCCTGGAGCCGTCTGCAGAAAAACAAAGACTTTGGATGGATTTGGTTCCGTACTTTTTTATGCCGTAGTTAATTTGACTGTTACTCTCCTCCAGGTGGCTGGGACGAGCGGTTCCTCCAGCAGGAGAGTGAACTGAAGAGAGTTCGCTCGGAGAAGGCCAACCTGGAGTCTCACATCCTGTCGATGGAGGCGGACCTCGAGACCATGCAGGGCCACAAGCTCCGCTTGGAGGGGGAGGTGGAGGCCCAGCGCCGGGCCGCCTCTGTCCTGGAGCAGCAGCTAGGGACCCTGGGGGCCGACGCCAGTCAGCTGAGGACCGAGCTGGGGGCCGTCACCGAGGACCGGGACGAGCTCGGCCTCTCCCTCGCCCGGTGGAAAGACGAGGCAGAGAACCTTGAGAAGACCAACGTAGACACCAGGGAGCTCATCAAGATCCTGGAGGAGGACATCCGAGAGGGGAAGAAGGAGCTCGGAGAGGCCGTGGGGAGCCTGGAGAGCTTGCAGAAGGAGAAGGAGCAGCTGGCGGGGCAGTGCCGGGCCTTGGAGGAGGCGGTCACGTTGGAGAGCCGAGGGAAGGAGGAGATCCTCAAGGAGCTGAACGCGTTTAAGGACGACCGGAACGCAGCCTGCCTCGACTCCGAGTCCATGGTCACCAAGATCCAGAGCCTGGAGGGAGAGGTCTCCCGTCTGGCCCAGTCGCTGGAGTCCTCCCTGCTGGAGAAGGGCGAGATCGCCTCCCGCCTCAACTCCACCCAGGATGAGGTGAGGCAGATGAGGTCGGGCATCGAGAAGCTGCAGGTTCGGATCGAGTCCGACGAGAAGAAGAAGAAGCACATGGACGAGCTGCTGAAGAGCGCCCAAAGAAAGGCGGAATCTCTCCAGGACCGCATCGAGTCCCTGGAGAGAGAGGGGGAGGTGACCGAGGGGAACCTGGAGGATGCCATCATGCAGTCCGAGGCTGCCAAGGCCGAGCTGGAAGGGGTGGAAGAGGAAAAGCAAGCCCTGGAGAAGAGGATTGAGGAGACGACCGAAGAGCTGAACAACCTGAGGGCGGAGAAGGAGAGGCTGGAGAAGGAACTGTTCCAGAAGAACGCCGAGATCCAGGAGTTGAAGGCGGCGAAGCAGGCCGCTGCCACGGAGCTGCGAGAGAAGGAGGCGGAGAGGGAGGATCTGCAGAAGTCTGCGGAGGAGTGGCGGAGAGAGGGGGAGAGGCTCCGCGCTTTGGAGGAGACGTGGCAACAGGAGAGAGAGAGGCTGGCTAAGGCTGAGGGAGAAGGCAGGAGGCTGGAGAAGGAAGAGTGGGAGGCCGAAAGAGAGAGGCTAGAGAGAGAGAAAGGAGTCCTGCAGGCCAGCCTGTCTTCCGTGGAGAAGGAGAGAGATGAGCAGGAGGAGGAAAGGATGAGGTTAAAGGAGGAGAGGGAGAGTTTACGGTCGTCGGTCCTGTCTCTGGAGAGTGCAGTCAGCCAGCTGCAGCATCAGATCCAGATCTCCTCCCTCTTCATCTCACAACTCACCCAGGAGGTGAGCTACTCACGGATCCCTCTTGTAATCCCATTCCTCCGTGGCTGTAATAGATTTACATTTACATTTTAGTCATTTAGCAGACGCTCTTATCCAGAGCGACTTACAGTAAGTACAGGGACATTCCCCCGAGGCAAGTAGGGTGAAGTGCCTTGCCCAAGGACACAACGTCAGTTGGCATGACCGGGAATCGAACTAGCAACCTTCGGATTACTAGCCCGATTCCCTCACCGCTCAGCCACCTGACTTCCAGATTAACCCATGTTTTGTTTCCTTCTTCAGGGAACCGCCCTACAGCAGAGCAACGGCCGGCTTCAGAGTGACTTGGAGGACGCTCTAAAAGAGGCCAAGAAACTGAGAGAGGATTTGGAGCAAGACAAAACTGCACTTTCCTCTCAGCTGCAACAACAGGCAGAGAGCTACAAGGTTAGGAAATTAAAACATAATATTATATTTAAAAGAATAATAATATTGGGTGGGTGTCATGTAATTGTGTTTGTGGAACTGCTAACTGTGTGCCGCTCTGTTTTTCCTCATCCTCTCAAGTTATCTCTGGAGGAAGTGACCTCAGAGAAAGAGGAGCTGAGGTGTCAGCTGGCTAGCATGCAGGAGGAGAAGAAGGAGGAGGAGGAGAAGAAGAAGGAGGAGGTGCTGAAACAAACCCAGCAGCAGGTGAGGCTTCTGGAAACGTGAACACAGACCTTGTTTGGTTTCCATCCTGTGCTGCTCCTTTTGACAGGCAAGGAGAGAAAAGACCAAAGCTATGAATCAGCTCCTCCCACAGCAGAAAAATCATAATCAAAATCTCAGTTTCTTTGAGGTTTTTAGGTTGGTATTGGTGCAGTTCTATGGACATATGTGAAGCCCTCTGTGACACTGCCTGCTCGTATAAAGGACTATACAGATAAGATATAAGATTTGAATAGCCACAGGCTTCCAAGGATCTCCGTTACTCAGTCTCTGTCTGTAGTGATGCTGACGGCTAAGTTCAGCACAGTGGGGTCGACGTTTAGCCATAGTTAGCGACGCACGTTCAACATTCAGAGTGAAGTAATGCCCTCTGTGGTGGTGTTGCAGGTGTCTGAGCTGAGCTCTTGCGTCGCCCGCCTGTCCAAGGAGAGAGACTCCGCCCTCAGCAAGATGAACCTGTGGATGAAGTCCTGCAAGCAGCTGGAGAAGGAGAAGGAGGCGTTGTTACAGGAGGGTCACCAGCAGGGGGAGCTCATCGCCAACCTTCAGAGCAGCAAGACCGGAGAAGGTATCTGGTTTTATCACTCTCCTGCGCTTTAATTTCCTGCTCCCAACCAGAACATAACGGCAGACATAATGTTCTTAAACACCTGGCGCTTTAATAGCATTATCTGGTGTACCGTTGGTGTCTGGTGTGTCGTTGAGTAGCTTCTGTCATTTTTAATCCCGTTGTGTATTGAGAGGACTGCTGGTCAGAATGTCGTCTAACTCCCTGATGTTGCAGCAGGTGGAGAAAGCAGTGAAGAGGTTCTGGCCGAGCTGCAGGAGCTGAAGAGAGCTTTGGAAGAACGGGAGAAAGAGTTGGAGGAGAGGAGCAGGGAGGTGGAGGAGAGCAAGAAGGAGGTGGAGGAGCTGAGCGAGGCCTTGGAGGAGAGGGGTAGGGAGGCGGACGAGAGCCTGGACAAGTACTGCAGCCTGATGGTGCGAGTCCACAAGCTGGAGGAGACCAACGACTCCCTGAAGACACGGCTGGAGCAGATCAACCAGCAAGCTAGCAGCGCTAACGCTAACCAGGGCAGCAGGACCCCCAGACGCCAAAGCAGGAAGTCGACCCCAAGGACACAGGAAGCAGTCACGGAGGACACGGAGAACAAGGCCGGGGGTCAGGGGTCAGGGAAGAGGGGGTCAGGGAAGCGGGGCAACGACGGCGACAAACCCTCCAAAGCCCAGGAGACCTTGCACAACCTGGCCAAGAGGATCAAAGCGGGTGCCGTGGCAACCACGCCCAAACAAGGAAGCCATCAGGAAGAGGAGGAGTTTAGGCCGGAAGGACTTCCTGAGCTGGTGCAGAGAGGTGAGTCTTAATGAGGAACAAAGTGGGAGTTCTGTCAGGAACAAACCAATCTCTCTGTCTCACTCTCTCATCCCCCTCTGCCAGGTTTTGCTGACATCCCCCTTGGGGAGGCCAGTCCCTTCATCATAAGGAGAACCACAGTGCAGCAGCGCTGTAGCCCCCGCCTGGCCGCCCAACACACCTCGGCCTCCTCCCAGAACCAGCTGAGGCGTGGCGCTCTCTCACCTGCCGAAGATGGCAAGCTGCCGAAGGTGAGCCTTTTACACGCGCACACACCGACGTGCTTGCTCACACACGCACATTTTGAAACACTTTAGGTTGGCAGAGAAGATGAGGCTGGCGCCCCAGAGAGACCACTGACCCCTCAGTAGTCTCACAGAGAGATTGTGAGTGAGGGAGAAAGAACAATGAAAGAGAGAGAACAGAGAGTGGGGAAGTATGGCCTTTCTGTCCACGCTACAGAGAGGTTGCTTAAACACCATGGCAATGAAAAGGCGTGTACAAGGTGGGAAAGATTTGTCTTCTTTCCAACGGGAGGAAGGAAAAGGGGGTGGAGGAGAGAGGTGTGAGTGTTTTGTCACGCTAACCTGCCACTGACATGTCATGGGAATCCTCCTTCCCCCGTCTAGATAAAACATTTGACACACCTCAAACTCTCTCACACACACACAGTCACACACACCTGCTTGACAAAGCATTCAGAGGAGATAACAGAAATAAAACACAGTAATATCTATTAAAAAAAAATTACTTGGACAAACCTTTCTTGCGGATCAGCCTCTCCTACTAATTACTCTTGGGACATTATGGGATGTTTAGTTCAACTGGGTGGAGGGGAGGGGGGGGGGCTTGACCCTCCATCCTCTACCCTCCCAGGTCGACCCCTTACCCAGCTGAAAACAAGCTTGGGGCCCCTCTTAACCCTTGTGTTATCTTCGGGTCATTCTGACCCATCAGTCATTGTGACCCACCGTCGTATTGTGACAAATTTACCTCATACAAAAACAAAGTGAAGCATTTTCTTTTAACTGTCGGGCTGTCTCAGACCCCCCACATTGGAATGGTTAAAAGAAAATTATTTGTATTTGTTTTTGTATTGGGTAAAATTGGGTAAACACAACGATGGTTCGTTATGAACCTTTGGGTCATGTGACCCGAAGGCAGCACAAGGGTTAAATAACTATTTAGGGTAGACGAGCCCATGCCATGATGGTCCCACAGCGAGTCAGGTCAGCTGGACTGATCTCATCCACAGGAGGACAGCCCAGGGAAGGACCTTGTAGGGGGGATTAAAGAGGGTTCATGAAAGGGGCTCAGGTAACCAGGGCCACCTGACTGACTGGTCGTGTCAGTCTCGATGGTGACCGCTTTCTGCCTGGTTCGTGGCTCTGTAAGGCAGCCTGACCTTTGACCCCTCATCTCTCTCTCTACAGGTGTTGGAGCCACTGTGTCTCCAGAGCCCCGTAGTCAAGGAAACCCCTGTGACGGACAGCCCCGACTGGAAAGGCTTGTGCGTTAGCCCCGCCCCCCACTCTCGGGAGAGTCGAGGACGGAGGTCCCTGAGCATGCGGAAAACTCCGGAACAGCGGGAGAAACGCAGAGAGGCCTTGAACTCCACGCAAGGGGAGGAGAACTGCCAAGTTCAATAGAGGACAAGCAGAAACAGCACTGAATAGACCATCATCTGTGGTTAGGTGGTAGAGTAGGTGGGGTTAGCGCTTGATTTAGTCAGTCCTATTCAGCACTACAGGATAACCGGAACAGTGCTTATCAATGTTAACAGATAAATCAAGGGCAGAAATCAAGAAAGAAACGATTTTATCAAGTGTGGTTCCGGTTGCTGGTCCAGACTAACACCTGGCTAACACTACTTATCTCTTGCACAGCTTTTAACTGCTTAGGTCGAATACTATTGGCTGTAACTCCAGATTCATCAGCCTTAACTGTTTAGTAGATTTTTAGCCTCCTCCTTTACTCTGCTGTATAATAGCTTGCTGTCTCAATAGTGTCAGATATGGTGCTGTGTTTCTCTGTGGCAGCTGTAAATGTTTTATATGACTAATGTTTTCGTTGGAATGTTTTTTCTATGTTTTCTTTGATCACAGTGCTAGTTTTTTTTTCCCCTCTGTGTACTTTTGGCATTTCACTGTCTAGCTTTTGGAGTCCTGTGCCATTTGGGTACTGATTGCTTCTTAGTACATAACAGATGTTGCTTATATTTTACTACCTTTTTATATTAAACATTGTGTTCACGGTGTGAGCCATCTCTTCCAGTCATTCACATTGCAGCACACACAGTGCTGATCCCTGCACCAACTTGGTAGTTTTCACGCTGTCCTTTGTTCATGCAGTAGCTGCTGCTGGCGTTAACCTTACAGTTCCCCCTGACTCACTCACTCTCCCTCACACACACACAATATAAAAACGACTCCTTTCTAGAAGGGGAGTCAGGTGGCTGAGCGGTGAGGGAGTCGGGCTAGTAATCTGAAGGTTGCCAGTTCGATTCCCGGCTGTGCAGAATGACGTTGTGTCCTTGGGCAAGGCACTTCACCCTACTTGCCTCGGGGAGAATGTCCCTGTACTTACTGTAAGTCGCTCTGGATAAGAGCGTCTGCTAAATGTAAATGTAGAACAGCAAGACTATTTTATCGCACACGTTCATATGTCAAGTGTTCTCACACGAGCAGTCAGCTCCTCACCCCCCCCCCCCCGCTGAGAAGATCAATGCAACGTCCTCTAAGAAGAATGTCGTTTTTGGAAGCAGGAGTGCGAGAGCTACTTAAGTTAGTGTGTCGAATGCTAATACAAGGAAGAATAAGAGGAAAGTTTTTCCTCCGTCGTGCAGTCAAGCTGGTGAGGACAGAGACTGAGGAATTGGACTACTTATGTAATATACAGCTGAATTGTAATGTCATCCATCTCTGAGAGGGGGGGTCCGTGCTGTTAGCGTTCCCCACACATCAAACAGTTTGGGGACCCCCCCCCCCCCCAAGATTGTATCAGAAGAGGCATTACGCCTACCAGATAAGTATCAATGCACTTTTTGTATTTTCCCTCTTGGGAGTCGCTTTGGATAAAAGTGTCTGCTAAATGAATACATGTAAATGTGACCACTTCTACAACGCATTCCTGTATTGGAGGTTGACCCTCCGTCAAATGTTTCAAGGCTGTTTTGGAGGGAGTGTCTGGGCAGCTCAGACTAGAAAGTTCACTGCTGCAGCGGTCTGAAACAAAGGACTGGTTCTTCAGTTAGTTCAAGGGAGTCAGATGGCTGAGCTGTTAGGGAATCAGACTATTAATCAGAAGGTTGCCAGTTCGATTCCTGGCCTTGCAATAGACGTGTCTTTGGGAAAGGTACTTCACCCTACTTGCCTCGGGGGGTATGCCCCTGTACTTACTGCAAGTTGCTCTGGATAAGAGCGTCTGCTAAATGACTAAATGTAATTAGGCCTATACTCTGTCACTGTTGTAAAGGGACTTCTGTATTGTGGCATTGGTCCCTTTAATCAGTAGTAAAGAAATACATTAAAATGTATAAATTAGCTGAAAGGCTTCCTTTTACATTAAATGCAGTTACATTTGGTGAATCAATTTCATGCAATGGATCACGTGGCTGTGCATCGGTCCCGTTAGCTAGCCGGCTGTGAATAATCAATCAATCAATGAATAACCGATTTGATAGAAGGATAATTTATGAATGGAGAAATGGAGCCTCTGCTTTCTGTGTCTCCCACTCCTTCTCAACACCCCCTTCTCTTTTCATTCCTTCCTCTTCTCAGACCACAGCAGCCAATAATGTAATCAGGAAACTCTTCCTAGCAACAGCTTCTCTGCTTAGAATAACACTCGAGGCCTCATTCCCCCCCGCCACAGCCGAGGGCCCACAGAGCAGATTTTCCTCAGAGTCCACACACACAGAACACACAGAAATCCAAAACATACTGCTACATTCACAAACACTCTACAAAGTCTGAAGACTCGCTGTCAACAATTAAACTCTCCCAACAGACACACGCAACAATTACCAACATAACATTTAAACCTCCACACACTACTGGACAGTACCGACACGTACACACACATACTTTCCCAGGGCTGACTGACTGTCTGCTGGCCAATTTCTCAGTGTAGATGTCTGTGGAAGTTGGCGTAAGCCTAAGAGCCAGTACCAACCGGTGCTGTGAAAGAACCAGGACATGGGAAATGATGCCATGGGCCAAGCCAAGCTGTGTTTAGTCTGCCGCTGAAACAAGTGTGTGTGTCTGCGATGTGTGTGTCTGTGGTGTGTGTGTGTGTGTCTGTGGTGTGTGTGTGTCTGGGGTGTGACCGTGTGTGTGTGTGTGTGTCTGCACCCACGATGTCCCTGTATGCATGACCTGCTCCATTCTCTCCCCGGCAACGCTGTCTAAGCAACTGTCGCCGCGGACAACGCCGGGGGGCCAAGCCAGTGACAGGAAGTTGAGAACGAGGGAGCGAGCGGAGGGGGTGATGGAGGGGAGCAGGGAGAGATGGCTAGAAGTAGAAGGGGGTGACACAGGGATAAACATATGGTGGGATGGGATGTTGTCTGGTGAAATTGGTCGGCTGCCAGTCTGGCAGGATAGTGTGAGAAACTAGAACTGGAAACGATGCATGAGAGATGGGAAGAAATAGGTGAAGTTAGACGCAAGGCTTGGTAACAATGACATGGCGCATTCAACAGGTGTCACTTTGCACCGTTGTTTGACAGCATCTAGACATTGTTCCGTTTTAAGTCAATGTGACTTTATGTGATTCATGTAGGTCCAAGTTGGGTCACTAGCACACCTCTCACATGTGCCACATCTTTTGTTAGTAGTAAACAACCAAGTTGAAAAGAAATTATGTATTTTGGTCCGTTGGAGAGTTTTGTGTACGGCTATATAACCCTCTTCTTCTGTCTTGGTGTGTGGGGTTGCATCAAATTCCCCTTTTTTGCTCTGTTAAATTGCTGCACCAGTCCACACTTGACCGGTGGGGATCTCATTCTATTATGACTGTAACTGTTAGCTGCTCCTGGCATTCTCTAATCCCTGCTCTCCTCTCTCTGTCCCCCCCACACACATCCCTTGTGGTGTGGGGGGTTTGAGTTGTCAGCACCTGCCTGGTCGTCGGTCAGCCAACGCTGGACCTGGTCGCGAGTCTCCCAGTCCTGTCCTACATCTATAAAGTTGAATAATGGATTTTGGTGTTTTAAAAACCCATCGACACTGTATGACTATGTTTAGCCTGTGTTCTGCTCCTCTCTCCCACCAACCGTCTCTGGAGGAGGGGATCCCTCTCTGAATTGCTCCTCCCAAGGTTTCTTCCTTTTTTTTTTTCTCCTGATGAGAGTTTTTTGGGAGTTTTTCCTTGTCTTCCTTGAGGGTTTAGGTTGGTTGAGGGGCAGTTCTATGGGCATATGTGAAGCCCTCTGTGACATGCTTGCGTGTAAAAAGGGCTATACAAATAAATTTGATTTGATTTGATCTTCTAGAGGTAACCCACATGAGCAAGGCCATGTCTCTTGGAGATACAAGCCCGCGCTATTCTAGCCACTGGCTGAAATTATATGAACAGAAAATGAGCGTGTGCGTCTTCACGTGCATGCCTATCCTGGGCATGATTACAAGTCTACAAACACACACATGTCCAGACTGCTGGTGAAGGACAAAGTCCTCACGCACTGAGCGAAGAACAGTTCAACTTAACTTTTTAAGTTGTTGCATTCTCCAGTAAACGTGGCTGCCATAAGTGTTTGGGATAGGGTTGTCACGGTTGAAACATTTAACCACCAACAAGGAGTTTCCGTTGGCGCTTTTTTTTTCTACAAACTTGTGTTAGCTTAGCTAGCAACTAAGCGAACGCTTGCTGTATGGCCTACAGCCCCGTTCAACCTACAATGCCGAACAACAACCAAGAGCAATCAGGGTTTAGAGAAGGCCAGTGAATAATGCAACATCCAAACGTTAATTCTCACAGATCAGTCTGAATAATGGATAACGGCAGCTGTTGCTCAGCTGAGAGCAGACATAGGCCAAATACAGAAAATCCCCTCAGATACTTGGGACATACGCAAACAGACACGTTGAAATTTGAGTTTTGCACAGGTACAGCAGCTGACCAGTCACTGCAGAATCTTCAATCGTTTTTAGATGGACACATTTATTTACCATGACCATTTATGGTGAAACTACTGAGCCTTAATGATGAAAAGGACGCTGTATATGCCTATCCATGATTGTAACCTCTTTGAGTAGACTTGTCCTACAGTTGACAGCATTGTTTATTCGACAATACATCCGACTTCAGCCAGTGTAGAACTTCTCCAGTAGATAGTAGCGAGGGGCATGGGTCATGATATCGGTGCTTTCAAGCGCAAACAAATTAAATGGTCAAACTATAGCCTACTATACTAAACCTCACTCAAAGAAAATATGTTACCTCGTTACGTGGTCACGCATGAGTTGACGTTTTGTCTGTTGATTCTGGCTCGCCAACTGAATCCAGTTTACATAACATGACTTCACGCTCCAAATGCCCTTTTCTGATTGGTCAACGAAGGCGACGAGTTGTGTCCTACTGTCCCAGAGTTGATCTAACTCTCCTCATCCCACCACTGGCATCATTGTAAAAACCGGACTCCATCACGCCGTGGGTAATAGCCTACCTCCAGTAGTGGGGTCTATAGTTTAACAGTTTTAACAACGATAAGAAGATGCAATGGGTGTTGTTGATTGAGACAGGAAGCCAGGTTAAGAATTGAGAATACTGTATTTTTCAAGTCATATAAGAATCTTGCTTACCAGTTACATGGGTATACACTCATTGTACAGTTATTTGACATGATTCGTTTGATAAAATCTAAATTTACAGCATAAGGACAACTGCTGTAATGTCCCAAACAATTGTAGAAAACAACAAAATGTAAAACATCATTAATTAAAAAACACCTGGCATTTAAGCATTTGTTAAAACAGTTAGATTTATTGTTACCACAGATGTGTTCATATGAATGTGGATCTTATTTAAGGACAACATCTGAACACAAACACACGACAACAACAAAAAATACTGGAAAAGAAAAATTTAAAAGAGGGAGGCAAAGGCTATGATGCGGACACAATCATGTTGCTCCTTTTACATTTAGTCACTTTTCTTTCATCTTCCTCATCACTGCCCATCCCTCTCTCTCTTGTACCTCCTCGCCCCTTTATCTTTCTCATCACAAACAGGCCTAACCCTAACCCTACAATATGAATCACATTTTTCTGACCCATCTTTTGGGGGGTTTAGATTAGTCCGGATATGTAGAACATAATAGTATAGTATCACCCTACTGTAAGCACATTTCAACACCTCGTTAGTAGCCTATAACATGCAGTTCTTTGTAAATTATTTTTCAGTGCTTTGGTGCAGGCTTTCACACCTAAATGAGCACACATCAAGAAAATGAATGTTACTCTGTTTTCAGTTTCTAGACCCTTTTGAAATATGAGTGTTCTAGCAGCGAACCAAAGTGGTTCTGTAAGGGGTTTTCAGAACGAGGATAGCGGAACCTGTTTTGGTTCTGTGTGCGTCTATTTGTTTGTTTTAGGATGCTAATAAGTTATTCGCATCAACGTTCTTTGCTAACTGCTTAGCAACATCACAGCGTTTTTTAGCTATAATAACTGTTCAGCAACATCACAGCCAAATGACATGATGGAGCCATCACCATACTACGATATGAACACTTTTGCGATAAATAGCAGTGTTTAAATGGTAGGTCATGTTCAGAAAAGGCTGTTACAGTACATAAAAGTGCATTTTGAATGGCAGGTGAACCAAGGGGAGTGTATGAGCGGGTATTGTGACTGTGTTTAGTGTTTGTAGGCTTATTTTTGGAAAATATTTAGTTAATTCTACTGTAAAGATATAGTTTGGTCAAGTTTACAGTGTACTTTTCCTGTTGAATGGTGTCGATTAGTAAGATTTCAAGTAACATTCAGTCATCTAGCTTGTGCATCCATCTGCTATGTGCATCAATTCTCAACAACCATCTCCTAAAGAACCTAATTTTTATAGTCTTGTTAAAGAACTATTTTGTTTTCCATAAACATTTTCTTGTAATCTCCAATTTGAACACAAAACAGTGATTCTATGAAAAACAAAATCATTATTTCTATGCTAGGACAGTCATGGTTATAAGTCCACATGCATTTCAAAGATAAAAGTGAATCGATAACTCTCAAATTGTAGAGAAGAAAAGGTTGTACACATGTGCACTTCTACAGGCAGAGTGCAGATTTCTAACAGTAAGTGGTCAAACTCTCCTTCCTCGATTCCTTTGGCATAACTGAACATTGCATTCAAGACAGATATTGAAAAAAGTAGACAGTGTCAGTTTACAAGGCAGCCATTTTGTTTCTTGGTGATAGCATGATCTATTCGTCCTGCTGGCAATGTAATTTAATGACATTCTTTAACAGGGGCCAATTATTCCCTTACTTGCAACATGCATATCAACAAGACCCGCAGTATTAGAGTGAGATAGATGAAAGGATTCCACAGAGATCAAATCATTGAACGCAATAGGAAGTGCACTTTGGAGCCAACCAATCATACATTACTTCTGCTTCATGGGAAGCATCCCAGTTGGCTACAGAAACACGCCCTCAGGAATCTCAAGCATTACATTATGACATCACATTCTGTTGTTTCAACTGTCGTTCACAATATAATCTTAAAGTGATCACAACCTCAAACTATTGGAAAATAGTACAACAGACTTTGGTTTAACCATAACCACTCTTCAAGTGTGCTCTTGTCCAAACCAAAAGATGTTACTGCATATGTGCCTTTTCACATAAATTCAGGTTGGTAATCTTAAAAAAACTTTGGGCACAGGAATGGTGTCTTCTGTGAATAAAAATGGTTCTTCCAACTGTCAAGAAGATTGGAACCCGTTAGACCGCCCACAAGACTCACATTCAGGTTAAAGGCAGAGAGGAAATCATCGCTTCCTCTCATGTTAGTTATCCTACTGACACTGTCTCAACCCGGGAAAACAACACACAGTCATTCACATGCGCAGACATCATAGTTCGGTTGTGATGGACGTTAGACTGCCTCATAGCCCTCCGGTGTGTGTGTAGATGTTTCATGTTGATGCCATCGGTCTGCTATTTCGTCTGCTGCGATCGGAGATGAGGCAAGTTACGGTTTGGCTTTCGGAGGCCAACGGTGGAAGCCGCAAACCTTATTTGAGATGTTCGATGATGACGATGTCACCTCCCTCCGGGTCGCCCCCGAGGCCGTTAAAGAACAGGCCGCCATTTCTGGTCATGGTCGGCAACCCCCCCTCCTTCTCCCGTTCCTCGTCGATGGACAGGGCCCTCCTGGGCATGGTCAGCTCCGGGGCGAGGTTGAGGCTCAGCTCGGACGACAGCTTGCGCTTGATGGAGGCGGCCCGCTGTAACTTGTCGTAGATCTCCACGCTGACCCGCCTCCTCGTCTCCTTAAACTCCGCGGAGACGTTGGCTGTCCACTCGGCGGCGTGGGCGCGGATCTCCCCCACCTGGGGAGAAAAAAAGGGGAGGGAGGCGTTAGGGAGGGCGGTGGAGGGGAGGAAGGAGAGAGTGGGGTGGAGGGATAGAAAGAGAAAGTAAGGAAGGGGGTGGTGGACCTGCTGTTCTGTGCAGACAGTCTTGCTTTCTGTGTCGTTTCCAGGAAGTCACCTCAATTACATATATGTTTCCAACACCTGCCTAGTCTGCCCCGTTCGCTCTTTATGATCCGGCGTGGAAAATGTAGTCCTAACACACATGCACACACAAACACACACTGGCCCACACACAATGCTACACCCAAACAAACACACACAATCACACACCCAATCCATATACATGGCCTCAGCCCTTGCCAAAGATACCAAAATGAAATTACATGAATTCAGAGTCAACACACCGAGATCAGGGACCATAGACCACCTGCCGGGTCTACTGTATACTTCAGTTCCTCAAACAGACTGGAGTGATGTAAAAACAGCTAGAGATCTCCTATCGGCTTAGTAAATGAGGGTGTTAGTGTTACCGGTATTACTTATTGATATACAGGTAATGAAAAGACAACAGCGAGGGACTGTCTGTTGTAAAAGATCAGAGGTTGGAGGAAGGGTTGTTCATTGTTTGCGTGGGTTGTGCTCAGAGCACAACCCACGGTATCAAACCAACCCTCATAAAACACTAACCCTCATAACCATCACGCACAAAACTACAGCTTCAGAGCCACCAAGTATCAAAGACGTTGGACTGAAACAGGGACATTAGACAGATCACATGAGCGCTGAGGTTTCGTTTCACCCACAATGCAAATGAAGACGATAGACGATGTATTTGCAACGAGAACAATAGAGAAAAATGTATTTTAACGAAGAAAAGGATCAGGGCCTTTACCAGTAAATATACCATTGGCTGCTTGATGGGATGCTTGGTTAAAAG
This sequence comes from Osmerus eperlanus, assembly GCF_963692335.1. NCBI lineage: Eukaryota > Metazoa > Chordata > Actinopteri > Osmeriformes > Osmeridae > Osmerus > Osmerus eperlanus. The sequence continues at coordinate 2,073,300 of NC_085038.1, forward strand.
CCAATTAAATAGAGGATAGAACTCCATGTGTGTTCACCTTTTAGGAGCCTGGCAGAGTCCCTGGAGAAACTCACAGCCTTTTCAGGTGGATTTGATCTGATTGGGAAATATTTAACTTGATTGAAAATGAAAGGGAGTCAGGTGGCTGAGTGGTGAGGGAGTCGGGCTAGTAATCCGAAGGTTGCCAGTTCGATTCCCGGTCATGCAAACTGACGTTGTGTCCTTGGGCAAGGCACTTCACCCTACTTGCCTCGGGGGAATGTCCCTGTACTTACTGTAAGTCGCTCTGGATAAGAGCGTCTACTAAATGTAAAATGATTTTGGTGTTTTGAATGAGACGAGGTGGACTAAAGGTCAGAGGTCTCTAGCATAGACCGACCTGTATGTGGATGTCAGTGATAGACAGATAGGCACACACACACTCTCTCTCTCTCTCTCTGTCTCTCTCTTTCTTTCTCTCTCCCTCTCTCTCTCTCTCTCTCTCTCTCTCTCTCTCTCTCTCTCTCTCTCTCTCTCGCTCGCTCGCTCTCGCTCGCTCTCTCTCACTCACACACACACAGACACGTACCTCCTCTTTGGTCTTCTTGGAAAGGACTCTTAACCAGTCTCCTATCATGCTGAGCACTGCAGCAAAATAGGCCAGACCAACCAGGATCCAGAACCATACGACAGGCTTGTAATAGTCCAGATACTCAATCTCAGAACCACCTAGAGGAAAACAGAAATAAGACCCCTTCTGAAGCTTCAACGCCATCTCGCTTTGTGTAAGCTCAGATCAAGATGGCACCTCCCTTCTATGAATGTTACAGTAGCTACAAGGATTGCTTCTTGTCCATTGCTGTCTATGGAACTGATTAACCCTTGTGCTGCCTTCGGGTCACAATGACCCGAAGGTTCACAACGACCCATCATTGTGCTGCGACAACTTTACCCAATACGAAAACAAATAAAAAGCATTTTCTTTTAACCTTTGCGCTGTGGGGGGTGTGAGACAGCCCAACGGTTAAAAGAAAATCACTTTATTTTTGTATGAGGTAAATCTGTCGCAACACGTGGGGGGGTCACAATGACTGAAGGGTCACAATGACCCAAAGATAACAAGCAAAATCTACTTTGTGGCTTTATTGTGACTCAGGATCACATTATAAATCTTAAATCTCGTTACCTGCGACAAAGTCCCCAAACCCGATGGTCGTCAGGGTGATGACGACAAAGTATAGCGACTCGAGAGCGCTCCAGCCTTCGATGTGCTTAAAGATGGCGGCCGGCAACGCCACGAAGAGCAGGCAGCCGAAGAGGATAAAGAGGACGGTGGACGTCACTCGGATCTTCGTCTGGCTCACGTCCCACTTCTGACGAAGGGGAAAGAGAGAGGAAGGTTAACGGAAAGAGGGAGAGAGAAAAGGGCATGGAATACTCTTTGGGGCTAAAAGAAGTTTGCCGTTTGCCAAAATCTACCCAGACATGAGGGACAGAGAGATGCAGTGGGGATGACACTATTCCCTTGTGAGATATGGTCATGAATACATTTCTCGCAGCCCTCATTTAGGATGTAGCTTATAGCCAGGACTGCAGTCCCAAGAGCATGGAGAAGTAGAGCCTCACACGAACGCACACACTGAACTCTGGGCTCCTACGAAACACTGGTAATTTGTGTTTGTGTTTGTTAGTATGTCTGTGTGTGTGTGTGTGTGTGTGGCACACACATTTCCACTCCTCCATAGACCTAAACTTCAGTCTATTATCTGTTTCAAACAACAGTCTGCCTTCAACCCCCAAAACACAATTACTTTCCTAAACACCCCTGTGAATAATGATACATGGGGTCCAAAGTTGGTAAAAATAATACATATTTTTAAACACAAACACACACATGCTGAAGCTGAAGATTTCTGTATGCAGCAAATTAATCATTGCTGCAAACAGGCTTATAGTCATCAGCTCTGTCTAAGCTATTCATATCAATAAAAATACCTAAATTAAACACTGCTTGCAAATATTGTTTAATTGTTCGGGCGCACTTCATTTACATCACCCAGAAAACCACTGAGTTTCAAAAGTATACATTTCGAGGTAAATTAAACACACCGGGGAGCTGTGGTACTGTGAGTGAGAAAGTGAGGCCAGATGTTCCCTGGACTCACCACAAATATCTTCTCCACTTTGGCAATGCTCTTGCCAAATATGGTCCCAAGCTGGTCCCCAACACCAGCCAGTAGGAAACCGAAAAGAGGGATTCCTAGGAGGGCGTAGACGATACAGAAGATCCGCCCGCCCTCGGTGTGGGGTGAGATGTTCCCGAAACCTGGACACACACACACAGGAACACAAATCAATCTTCTGCTGACTACACCGGATATACTGTAGCTACTCTATGGGGACCCTCAATATTGAGTCACCAGAACAAGTCAATAGAACGTAGGATGAAGAATGAGTAAGGCTTCTATTTTCTGTATCTGGGGGGAGTCAGGTGGCTGAGCGGTGAGGGAATCGGGCTAGTAATCCGAAGGTTGCCAGTTCGATTCCTGGTCATGCCAACTGACGTTGTGTCCTTGGGCAAGGCACTTCACCCTACTTGCCTCGGGGGAATGTCCCTGTACTTACTGTAAGTCGCTCTGGATAAGAGCGTCTGCTAAATGACTAAATGTAAATGTAAATCTTCATTGAGGTTAATTTCTGTAGACCTGTTTTTTTTCCTGGACACTAGGATTGGACACTAGGATTTCTCATTCTTCTTTCTTTTTTTGCACGTCATGTGATCTGAGCACATTTCAAGTGAATGTTCACCAGTCAGCCACTGTCTCTGAGAAAAGTATAAATCTATCTGTGAATTACACTGGTACGTAACGAAACCAGGACAGGCCATTAACCAGGCATTATGGTCAAGCATCCCATAATGTGTTTTAACTTCTGTTTATCATTCTACTTTGTGTCTCCGCTGTGGAAAATGCCCTACTTCGTCCCTAGCTACATTTACATTTAGTCATTTAGCAGACGCCCTTATCCAGAGCGACTTACAGTAAGTACAGGGACATTTTCCCAGAGGGTGAAGTGCCTTGCCCAAGGACACAACGTCAGTTTGCATGACCGGGAATCAAACCGGCAACCTTCTGATTAATAGCCCGATTCCCTAACCGCTCAGCCATCTAACCCCTAGCTACATCTCTTCCAACCCCTCCTCCTTTTATTTCCTTCTCTACCCAGTCCCATAGGTACAGTCGTGACCCCCCTTCCCCTTCCGTTCACCCAGATAAAGGAGAGAGAGGGAACGAGAGAGAGGAGATGAAAGAGTTAGGTAGAGGAGAATGGCCATGCAGTCTAAACACTTAGTTAGCTCGCTTTGTCTTCAACAGATAACCCTCTGTTGTCTGAGAAAACTGTGTCGGAAGAATCTTCTTGTGTCTTTTTTATATTTGTCTTTAACGTTCAGTCGAGATTTCAAAAACCGCTTTTGGTTTGTGATTGAACTTATTCTAAACTTAAACATTTCTTCACCGTAATAACTAACAACCTAATAACATGCTTACACCTCGACCACGTGACCATAACTTACATTTTACATTTATTCATTTAGCAGACGCTCTTATCCAGAGCGACTTACAGTAAGTACAGGGACATTCCCCCCGAGGCAAGTAGGGTGAAGTGCCTTGCCCAAGGATACAACGTCATTTGGCACAGCTGGGAATCGAACTGGCAACCTTCAGATTACTAGCCCGACTCCCTCACCACTCAGCCATCTGACAACTTGATATCATATTGGTTGGTCAGTTCATGAAATTTGTAAAAATCGAGAGTTAATTTTTATTTGTGTATGTATGTCTATGCATGAGTAAGACTTTACCGATGGTGGTGATGACAGTCCCAGCAAAGAAGAAGGAGGAGCTAAGGTCCCACAGACTGCCCTGATTGGTCAGTGTTCCAGCTGGATTAACTCCAGAACGAATAGCGGACACCACTTGCTGTTGGAGGTATGCACACACACACACAGTTAGGCAGTGTATTTCATAAAGAGAGCCTAGAGACTGCACAGTTTAATAAAGATTCCACACATTAGCTATTTATTTGCCTTTGAGGTCCATTTTGTTATAATAACTTTTAATAATTCATGTTGAAAGGAGGTACTTGAGCAGAATCTTCTTTTAGTACATGAGAGTCTTGTGAGTCTGTGTGTGTCAAAGCATGCAGGCATTCCCATTCATCTGTGGCACTGTGCATGTTAGTCTTAGACAATTATAGCTTTTCTCTCCGTCCAACTTAAGCAAAGCATCCAAAAATGACTGACTATGAAGGGTCATGCAAATTATGTCATGTGGAATCTGCCTCCTGATCATCGGATAAGACTAGTGGTGTGCTGTGGTGAGCTGTGGTGAGCTGTGGTGTGCTGTGGTGTGCTGTGGTGTGCTGTGGTGAGCTGTGGTGTGCTGTGGTGTGCTGTGGTGAGCTATGGTGTACTGTGGTGTGCTGTGGTGTGCTGTGGTGAGCTGTGGTGAGCTGTGGTGAGCTGTGGTGTGCTGTGGTGTGCTGTGGTGTGCTGTGGTGAGCTGTGGTGAGCTGTGGTGTGCTGTGGTGAGCTGTGGTGTACTGTGGTGTGCTGTGGTGAGCTGTGGTGAGCTGTGGTGTGCTGTGCTGTGGTGAGCTGTGGTGTGCTGTGGTGTGCTGTGGTGAGCTGTGGTGTGCTGTGGTGAGCTGTGGTGTGCTGTGGTGTGCTGTGGTGAGCTGTGGTGAGCTGTGGTGAGCTGTGGTGTGCTGTGGTGTGCTGTGGTGAGCTGTGGTGAGCTGTGGTGTGCTGTGGTGAGCTGTGGTGTACTGTGGTGTACTGTGGTGTGCTGTGGTGATCTGTGGTGTGCTGTGGTGAGCTGTGGTGTGCTGTGGTGAGCTGTGGTGTGCTGTGGTGTGCTGTGGTGTGCTGTGGTGAGCTGTGGTGTGCTGTGGTGTGCTGTGGTGTGCTGTGGTGTACATAGGCACGTCACACAGACAGACTAGACACAGGACACAGTGTCGAGGGACATAACATGACATAGGGACATAACGTGACATAGGAACATATCATTATGGATAAGTGTCATTTTGGGAAACTGTGTGTGTATGTGTGTGTTTGCAGCGTCGCAAGGGAGTTGGATTTCTGTTTTGTGTCTGTTACCTGCTGATAATAATGTTTGCTGTCGAACCTTTTGGGAATAAACCCTTAACCAACCTGCCATCACCCAACCTGCCATCATCCAACCTGCCATCATCCAACATAACAACTGTGTACCTGTGTGCAGTCAGCAGTGTGTGTTTGTGTATGTGAGTGTGTGTGTGTGTGTGTTTGTGTACGTGTGTTTGTATGCTTTTACCACATGAACAAAATAATCAAAGCATCACAGCATCTCCAATTCAGAAGACCACTCAGGCACAATGTCTAGCCAACAAAGCTTAAAGAGTCCTAGAGGCTCTGAGAGAATGCTCTTCTGTAGTGTAGTAGTGAAAAGAGACGTGTGTGTGTGTGTGAGTGACTGTGTGTACATGTGAATGTGTGTGTGTGTGTGTGAGTGACTGTGTGTACATGTGAATGTGTGTGTGTGTGTGTGAGTGACTGTGTGTACATGTGAATGTGTGTGTGTGTGTGTGTGTGTGTGTGTGTGTGTGTGTGTGTGTGTGTGTGTGTGTGAGGACACCGGGGGGCCTCCAGATAGCTAGAGAGCTTTGCTACAACGTTCTGCTGTCTGGGCTGACCAGGAGCTGGCCGTGGTGCTGAAGTGACACAGCACACACACAAGCAGGAGGAATGCCTGGGTCTGTCAGCATGTGTGTGTATGTGTGTATGTGTGTGTGTATGTGCGAAAAGTATGTAAAATGTCACGTGTTGCTGGATTACAAAACTCTTTTGTAATGAACTCTCTTCTTTATGAACTTTGAACTATGATAGACAATGGATGGATGGATGGATGGTTGGATGGTTGGATGGCTGGTTGGATGGATGGATGGATGGTTGGATGGATGGTTGGATGGATGGTTGGATGGTTGGATGGATGGTTGGATGGATGGATGGATGGCTGGTTGGATGGGTGGGTGGATGGTTGGATGGTTGGATGGTTGGATGGATGGATGGTTGGATGGTTGGATGGATGGATGTTTGGATGGATGGTTGGATGGCTGCCTGACACTTTCTCTCTGAGACTGGTAGATTACATTGTCAGTCAAACACGCACACACGCACACACACACACACACACAAAGCTTTGTGTAGCCCTGGAGAGCAGTGCAGTGGCAAACTGCACAGCGCCAAGGGAAGCAAGGGCAGGTGCCAAAAACGGACAGTGAGGGAAAGCTCTGTTGTAGGCAGATAAGACAACACACAATCCCAAATCTGTTTTTGAAATGTTTTCATTTAAATCTAAATCCTACCTTCTTTTGCATAAACTCATATCAAATGTATCATATCACTTTATTTTCCCTGTGTGTGTGAGTGTGTGGGAGAGTGTGTGTGTGTGGGAGAGTGTGTGTGTGTGTGTGTGGGAGAGTGTGTGTGTGTGTGTGTGTGAGAGTGTGTGTGTTTGTGTGAGAGTGTGTGTGTGTGGGAGAGTGTGTGTGTGAGAGTGTGTGCGTGTGTGTGAGAGTGTGTGTGTGTGTGTGAGAGTGTGTGAGAGTGTGTGTGTGTGTGTGTGCATTGTCACATAGTCTTACCCTGACCAGTTCCTCCAGCTGGCTGTGGTTGACACAGGAGTGCCTGGACAGGAACTCCAGTTTCTGGGCCAGAATAGCCAACCGCTGGGCACTGAGGCACAAGGGGAGAAGCTGTCAGCATGGGGCATACACATAGACAGGTGGGCAAGCACAGACAGACACAGACAGACAGACACAGACAGACACAGACAGACACAGACAGACACAGACAGTCCTGGGCAGTAGGTCTGACACAGACAGACAGACACAGACAGACACAGACAGACAGACAGACAGACAGACAGACACACAGACACACAGACACACAGACACACAGACACACAGACACACAGACACAGACTGACAGTCCTGGGCAGCAGGTCTGTTTGGTAGGTTGACAGGTTAATAAAGGGAAAGCCTGCCTTTCATGTGGCTGCTCCAGGGTCCTAAACACCGCTGCTCCCATCACCAGGTACAGCCCCACCAGCAGGAATATGGCAGACACTGTCTTCCACTTCATGACTGTGGTGATGGTGTCACAGTCCTCCTCGGGGTTCAGTGTGATTGGCTTGGTGGAGAAGGAGAGGCGGGGCTTGGTGTTGTGAGTGGCAGATTTGGGGTCCAGTAGGTCAGGTGCTGCCACTGCCAAAGGGGTAGGTGGAGGTGGGGGAAGGAAGATGAATTGATTGGTTGATTAGGGATGTCTTACAATTGAATGGTACATTCAATTACCTTTCTTTCTTTGTGTTCTCAAACTGTCCCCCAACTGACTGCAAATCACGAGGTAGGAAGTGCATCCCATTCGAGACGCAGTGCTACATATTAAAAGTCAATGGAGTAAAGCCAAGCCTTGATGAGATCAAGCGAAAAAAAAAACGATCAATTTATACACACACGCTTTCCTGTGCAGTCCAACATGCGGACTTTTTCTAATTATTGCTGGGAAAAACGGCCGTGAGAGAGGGTAAAAGCAGGTGGATTAAGACAGTGAGTGAGGACAAGGGTATAAGGGCGGAGAAACTAAACTAAATGGGTGAATGGAGGTTAAAGAGATGGCAAAGCAGAGAGGAGAGAAGAGAAGAGAGGAGAGAGTTATAGTTCAGAGCTGATGATAACCAACTTCGCGTTAAACCCTGCAGACTGTACAGTACTGTACTACAATGGCACGTTGCACATATGGTGCAATTTATACACTTATGTAACGGACAAGTGTTCCCACTGTTAAGAATAAAACAAATATTTCTTTACAAAATATTCCTGTAGACTAAGTCCATAAGCGTTTTAACTGTCATGTGAGAACACAACCTATTACTGTACGGCTCCTTAGGAAATTGAGCCCTAATCTTTACAGTGCCATAAATTGTAGGTTAAACCTGAAAAGTATCGCTTAGGTAAAATGCATCAATGGTTTAATTAATGCATAACAATCACTGAACAATTTTCACCGAGTTCCAGGTCAGAAGAAGGAAAAATAAAATATTTTGCTGCATCCTTTCAACGATAAGGTTTTAAGCGTTAGACACCCACTCTCTCGTAAAATTAATTAAATACAATTTGAGTGTTTGTCATAAATATGTCTTTATTTTATTTGGCAGCATAGCAACGTCTGTGAGAATTATATGGTTTTTTCCCTCTCAGATTTATTAAACGTTAAAGTTCAGAAACCAACTATGATCTCATTCACCCTATTAAATGAGATAAAACAGCTACTTTTACGCGCATGCACTCACTTCTTCCCTACCCGATGCCCTCTGCTCTCCGCTCCTCATCAGACGTTCTTTCCGTGATTAGGGGAATATTTCCTCTTCGCGCTCTGTCTTCTCTACTTTTCTTGTGTCGCTGGGAGCTTACAGGCAGGTGCGCGCGGTCGGACGTTTCCACATGTCACCCGAGCGACTACTCTCCTCTGTCTCTTCTGAACTCGCGGACGCGGTGACCGGCGCGTTTTTACCTCGGAGGTGCCCGGGACAGAGTAAACAGCGGCGGCGGGGGGGGGGGGGGGGGGGGGGGGGGGGTAAAAGGGGGTTAGTAGGGGGCAAAATCGGAAATTTACTCTTGAGTATCTATAGCCCCCCTCCCTGCTCCGCTGTCTGACACGTGAGTGAGTGGGGTGGGGTGAGTGAGTCCACTACAAATCATCATGCCAGCTCACATATAGGACATGCAACCTCCCCCACCACTAATTATTTCTCTTTCTAAAGCGTTTATTCTAGATTAAAGGCCAAATTTATCGATGTTTTAAAGTTATCAATACTGCTATGTGTTCCACAACTTTTTTCGAATGTAAAGCACATTCTGCTGAATCCCCTCTTCCTCCAGTGTCATTGCGTTTAAACCCGCTATGAAAACATCCACAAACTCTAGACAGGTTGGATGGTTCTGATGCCAAAATACTGCATATCCTACAGTAGTATAGCCTCTCCACCATCTGCAGTGCTGTTTGGTTTGATTGTGTCATGTACCTTAATTTAACGTTTTCCAGACTAATTCAAGACAGCGTCTGCTGTTGGTTCTGAGTGTTGGCCGGGTTCAAGAGGAAACCGGTCTAAAAAGGAGATTGTATCATGCAGGACTAGTTCTACAAGCTTGTGTTCTACTAATTCTACGAAAGATGATTCCAGACCAGATGTGTAGTTCTATCAGGTGCTTTGAACAATGATTGTGTTTGGCCCCAAACATCGGTGCCTCTGTGACTCTCTCTCTCTTTCTCTCTCTCTCTCTCTCTCTCTCCCTTCCCCCCTCTCTCCCTACCTCCCTCCTCTTGTAGATACATTTTAATCAGATTTACCTTATTTGCATTGTTCTGGCAAAAATCCATATGAAACAGTCAATATGAGATGCAAGGTTAATCGGTTAAACTCACTCCTCAGCACACATACTGAATAGGCTTTTTGTTGGCCTGGCTGGGTAACGTGGTGCTTTTATAAGGTTGTTAGGTGTGGCCTCTGATCAGAGGACTCAAAATCGAACCCAGGAGAAGGCAAACGAGGGAACATGCGATACTGACGAGCGATGCAACGACATCTGTGACATTAGCACCCTGACAAGCTACACAGAAGAAATGAATGACAGGATCACTCAGGGCTTTAACTGGCCAGGAGAGAAGGGGCCTCACGAGGGCCAGTCAAACCTACATCTTTATGGTAACCAACGCTGACCCCATAGTGACCCCATAAGTCTCCACGGCAACCTGAGGGACCCTAATGAGGAAGATGGTTTAGGTGGTTTCCAAGTGTTGACTTCAACTTTCCTGCTCCCTCACCTCCTGTCGGAGGAGGTCAGAACCGGGGGGTACTAATCCTGACTCATGTCTGTTTTTAGGCCCCCAGTCTACTTGTGGTTTAATTAAAGCTAACAAGAGGTACCCCTTCAGGTGCCTGTGGAGAAATGCCCCCAAATTCTAGATGACAGGCATGTAATTAGACAGCCATTGCCACACGTCCTCCAACGCCACACGGGTCCAACCAGAAGCCGCCCCCAAAACCCACCGATCTGGAAAACTGGAAAAAATGTTCCCTGGTGTGTGACAGGAACTGTTGACTAGGTGTGTAGAATGTGTGTGACCTCATGCATGGTTGTGTGGGTGCGTGCGGGCAAAGGTGTGTGCCCTGCCTGTGTGTGTCAGGCAAGATTAACTTTTCAGGTTTATTATTGATTATTTACATTTACATTTAGTCATTTAGCAGACGCTCTTATCCAGAGCAACTTATAGTAAGTACAGGGACATTCCCCCCGAGGCAAGTAGGGTGAAGTGCCTTGCCCAAGGACACAACGTCATTTTTCACGGCCAGGAATCGAACTGGCAACCTTCTGATTACTAGCCCGATTCCCTAACTGCTCAGCCACCTGACTCCCTACATACAATGAATGCTTTTGTTCTTCACTTGCCTGGAATACTTTCACTTGCTTCAAATTCATTTACCCATTGAATGTCTTGGTTTCAAACCACCCCACTATAATCATGGCTAAGCAACAACCTAAACTACCCTTTAAAAAACCCACATGCTATTAAATCAGTTCGAATAGATGGTTTGACAACAAAAGAAACACTTTCACAGCTAAATGTACCCAAACCAAACATGTGAATGCCCGCAAACCCAGATGAAGTTCAGCATCCCAGTGTTTTATCAGACGAGGGTTTGCTAAACGAGCTAGCTTACAGGTCTTCTCAGCCATCTAAACTGCACATTCCCCCAGGGGTCAAAGGTTAGCAAGGGCTAATACTGTGCTGCATGGATGTCCATGTCAACGTTTAGTTAGCAAGTCCCAATGCATCTAGGGTCAAACAATAACTATTATTATTGAGGAAAGGGTCAGGACCTAAAAATAGCTGTGGAGGTGAGGTGCTCTTACTGTTATTATTATAGGGGTGGGAGGGGTGAATTGGTGGTTTTCTAGGGTTACATAACTGGTGAGAACAGTGAGGGGTGTGTTGGACGAGGGGTTCTGTGTGTGTGTGTATGTGTGTGTGTGTGGGGGGGATATATACGTGAATGCACTTACGCTATGCCTAAAACAAACAGAGATGTTCTGGGAACACCAACATAGCTGGACAGCAAGAGTTCATCCTCTCTCCCTCTCTATTCCTCTCTCACTCTCTCTCTCTCTTTCTGTCTCTTCCTCTATTGCTCTCTCTCCCTCTCTCTCTCTCTCTCTCTTTCTGTCACAAAGATAAAAAAATAATATTTAGTGAAAAACAACCAACCTGGGAAACAAAATCCTAGAATGTGAACTGCAGTTTGTGGGGGAGCAGAAAGCCAAAAAATGGCTATTATGTTAGTCTGTTGTTAATGAGGAATCCTGATCTTTCAGGGTGTTGTTTATCTCGTTCAGTCTGCGTTTGTTTGTTTACCTGCCACGTCAGGGCCCTTCACATCTCACACCCTTCCCTCCTCACTGCTCGCTGCGGGGAGTGAAGTCAAGCAATTCCCCCCCCCCCCCCCCCCCCTTCCACTGAGAACTCCATCAGAATTCCCCCTACCCTCTGCCCTGTCGCCCGGGGCCACTGGAGGTGTCTCATGGGAGGAAGAAGAGGTGCATGAGACTAGTAAACGAGAGGGAAAACACGTCCGTGCCATCTGCACCACCACAAACCAGAGTAAAAATAAACGGAGGGAGAAAGAGTAGAAAAAAAAAGCTGAGCTAAATTTATCGTGGCATTCAGAGAAGGTGGGTCAACTTTTTCTGCATCTGGAAAACAAACAAAGAGGCTTATGATGAGGGGGAAGAGCTGATTTATTCAAGAGAGAGAGAGAGAGAGAGAGAGAGAGAGAGAGAGAGAGAGAGAGAGAGAGAGAGAGAGAGAGAGAGAGAGAGAGAGAGAGAGAGGCAATGAAAGAGTCAGAGACAGTGAATGAAAGAGGAGAAAGCAGATTCTACTTAGCCTGCCTGAACATTCAGAGTAATAACTGCTGTGTAGGAATCTGCAGCTCTGTAAAGATAGACCGAAGGGAAGAATTAATTAGCGCTGTGCAACTCAGGCAAAAAATACATCTAATCATTTCTGGAACATGCAGATAGGTGTCTGTTGTGGGCACAGTTCATTGCAATCTGTCTGGTCATAAAACTCAGGATCAGAACAAATGACAGTTGGTCTCATAGCTGACTGCGGTTGTGTGTTTTGAAGCTCCTTCATCGATCCACATACCACCAGAGTTACTCGGCTCCAGAAAATTGCCCATACACACACACACACACACACACACACATACAACAAAGACACACACATGGATGTTAACAATTATAGTCCCTTTCCTGTAAATGAGCGCATGACAACATGGAAGAAGACTGAGGGCCTCACCAACGATCTGTGAAATAGAGAGTAATTGAACTTGGTAAAAGCTGAGAGTCACGCAAAGGCTTGAAGAATGTTTGCATGTGTGTGTGCGTACGTGTGTCTGTGGCTGAGAGAAAGAGAGACCAGGCGACAAACGGATGGAAAGACAGACAGAAAGACAGACAGACAGACAGAAAGACGGAAATTAGACAAAGTGTGAGGGTATTCGTTGATTGCCATAGTGAACTGCAGTCATGCACAGCCACTCCGCCACTCTTTCAATCACACGCACACACACACACACACGTACCCGCACACACACACGTACACACACACACGCACACATGACATTTCAGCGGATTTATTTCTGCTTTAAATTCACTTGAAGTAGACCCATAGTTCCATATCTAATATTACTAATGAACCCTATTTAAACCAAACGATACGTCTTCGCAGAACCTCCATTTATCCCAGGAAAGGATTTCTATATTTATTTCAAGAGACTTGCTGTGGGATATACACCAATTCCTGCTTAACTCCAGGGAAATTATACCGAGGCTACAGCACCAAGCTGAGAGAAATGGATCTAAGAAAAAAAAAACACATTTAGAGTGGACACTGTTTTTTCTTGTCTGAGTTTTATCAGCGTCCTCACACACATTTAAACGTTCCAAATTAACAGCAGGAGAGAGAGGCAGTTGTATGATCTGAATGTTCTGTATGCTATAGCTAGGACGGTTGCTCGCTGTTTGTTCATGGCTGGTGCAATTACACCCATGGCTAGCTTTACTGTTCAGCACAATATGGTTCACTGCTGGGGTAGCTTGTCAGTAACCTCAGCAGGCACATGCACACACACAAACACATGCTTTTTTTCCCTCTCAAACGTAAACTTTATGTCTCTGAACTCCTGCCAAAGGTTCCTCAAACACTCAAGAAGAAGCCAGACCTGGATTCTATGTGTGCATGTGTGTCTAAATTAGAGTCTTTACCAGCTTGTATGCCAGTGCCATACAAGTCTATTTATTGAAGGCAGAGTGAAGGGTTGGCTCAGCATCAGAGGGAGTGAGTGATGAGAGAGAGTGATGAGAATCAAATATCCATGAGGACACGTGAGGGAGAGATGAGAGGGAAGTGGGGAGTTAACCCTTGTGTTATCTTCGGGTCATTCTGACCCATCAGTCATTGTGACCCACCGTCGTACTGTGCCAAATTTACCGCATATAAAAACAAAGTGAAGCATTTTCTTTTAACCGTTGGGCTGTCTCAGACCCCCCACATTGCAAAGGTTAAAAGAAAATTATTTTTATATAATTATATATAATTATTTTTTTGTATTGGGTAAAATTGGGCAAACACAAGGATGGTTCGTTATGTCACTGCTTCCACAGCAGTTGAAATGAATGACTACGTTGGCCATCAGCCTTATTCGGATTTCTCAGAACACACACACACACACACGCACAGACACAGTTGTACATAATCTTCCTTTTACATTTCCTTATCGGCTATCCTCTTCTCCGCTGAGCCAGGAGGGCTCCTGGACCGCGAGGGCTGGTGAGTAGCGGGTGGGACCGGCTCCAGGGGGGGCCTGGTGGAGTCATCTGGGAACCAGGAGATGCGATGACAGGATAACCACTCCCCTAGGGCCCATCTCTCACTACAGGGCACTCACAGCATAATGTAGGCGTGTGCGTGAGTAAGATGGTGTGTACAGTATAGTGTGTGTGTTGAGGAGGATGGGGGGTAGGGGGGGGCAGGGGGGGTAATGTCTTATTTAAGAGAGCTGTCCAATGTTATGCTGAGTTACCGTCGGCAACGATTCCAGGTCGGGTTAGCTCCACTAGGATCCTGCTGAGTGTGTGTGTTTGCGTGTTCATGTATACTTGTTTGTTGTGTGTGTGTGCGTCTGCATGCATTCATGTCTGTGTATATCTGTGTACCTGCTTGCATGTACAGTATGTGTGTGTGTGGGTGTGTCTGGGTCTTCCTCATAAGAACACTGCTGAGACTGGACTCGTGTGTGACCTGTGACCCAGCACTTCCATTGTGTCCTCAGCCACAATGGAAAGAAAGAGCTGATTAATGTAAATAGAAATGAGCAAGACTGTGTAACAGTATAGTAGTTTAATTTTCAGAAATGTACAGACATGACTGTGTATACAGTATGGTCGAACTGACTTTATGGTGTATTGGATGAGGTTTGGGTGTTGTGTCGGCAATTGAAACATTGTTTGGATTGGTAGTTGTAATCTATATATCAAAGTTGATGAACCACAAACATTTGATCCTTTCAAAAGGGAAAAGATGTTGTGGTTTCAAAACAGACTAGGCCATGGTGGTAGGCCACGATACTTGATATAAAAGAAGTGGCCGTATTCTGAGGAAAGGTCTCCACCTTGTGGTGGAACACAGGTAGAACAGCGAGGAGAGAGAGAGAGAGGTACTAAAGGTAACCTTTCACACCAGTGCTGCCAGCCACGCCCAAGTAGCTTTTTTTGTCTGACAAAAATGACAACAGCCTGAATAATTATTGGGTTAGATGTGTCAGTTAAAAAATATACTTTATTGGAATGTATGTAAACACTTAAACAAAAAAAAAGCCTCTCTCTCTCTCTCTCTCTCTCTCTCTCTCATAATGCCGAGTCAGCATGCGTATTACGGACAGTTCGTAACGGTGAGGGCGGAGAGAGAGAAAGAAAGAAAGGGGGGAAAAGAGAGAGAGATCTACCGCAGACCGTCTGGCTACCAGTACATGACACGTCCGCCGTCCGCGGTTCCACGTGGACTCTGTTATTGACCAAAACTGAGCCAGTGACTTTGCCGCTGCGCAGTGCTGACTGAGACTGAGAGGGCGGTCTAATGTTGTATGATCCACCCGCTATGAATCGGAATCTAGAAGTCACAACAGAACAGCGACCGTACAATACATCTGTCTGTCTACACATCTGAAATGCCGAAGGGTAGGCTAATGGTTTCATTGTTACAGTATATCATGCGATGTATTGCTAGCTCCACCGTAATGGAGAAGTTAGTGTTTTCAAGAAATAACAATATGGGATGCTCTACAGTATGGTAGCCTATTGCTAGCCTTAAGTGTTAGCTAGCTTTTTGTGTAGAGTCTGGTAGAGCAGACAACAGCCAACCAGCCAACTACGCATATGATAATAATAATATAATAGATCATAGATCCTCTGTAGTTGTTTTTGTCCCTCCTAACTACTGTAATGCCTATCGTGGTAATAGAATGTGATATGGAATGAGAGTGCCGCTTGTACTTACAGGTATGTTGGTGACAGGTGTCCTGTCTCTCATACTGCTGGCCCGCCACAGTTTGTGTGCGCCGCAGGTAACTGGCTCCCAAAGGTAGGATAGTCTCTCTCTGTCTCTCTCTCATTTTTTCTCTCTCACACAGTACACATGATTTAGGGCGTTCTCAGTCAGGCATACTTGAAAAGCAGGATCAGAGTTTGGTCTACCGGTTATACTAAATTGTGTTTCTGTCTGGGTCCTTTGACATAAGATAGATAATTGCTCCGTTTGACAGCAATCAGTTTGGATCACGCTAAGTATATTGGAGGTGGCCTTAATTACGGTGCTGTGCATCCCCTCTGCAATAAGGAGGATGCAAGGTGGAATAGCAGATGGGCCTTGATTGCGAATGCTCACCTTTGGATTTGACTAATAATGACAGCCATCGTGGCTTATGCAGTTTCAATAATAGTTTTCCTCTTTTCCTGGCTTGTTCCACAGGGAAGAGTCTCGTGAAACTCCGCCCCCACTAGCCAATCCTTTTGGATCTGGGGAGGAGAACCGCAAGTGAGTGACAGCTGCGTTCTGCGGTCATTTGAATAGGAAAATATTTTACACCACATCTGAACTTAATGTCAGTCAGATAAAGGCATCTGTTGTATGCATCTCCTGTGGACTTTGACCGGAATGTTGTGTTGTAGGTGGGTCAGTCGTATAGGACAAGGTTAACGTGTTCAGACAAACAAGTTATGATGTTGTTATATTGCTTCTTTCACTATCTTGGCGCGGTGATGTTAAACATACTCACAACATTCCTGTGAGTATCTGGATTGAGGAGTTAATAAATTAACAGTTTTCAGTACATTCACTTCTCTCTGGAAAGATCTCCGGTGTGTGCCTGTGTGCTTGATCTTGGCTCTGACTAGATTAGTGTGTGATTTTACACAGCTGAGCACAAGGACACACACACACAGGTCTGGGTCTTGGACTGTTGTGTTCATAACCAATCCTGATAGGATTCTCTCCACTAGAATGCACAGTAGTACACACTAAGCCTTTTCACATCCCACTGTCGAGTGCCTAAACACAAACCTTACACAAGCCCCACCACAGTCTCGAGTGGCCCCTGTCTGAGCTCTGACCCCTGACCCTATGATCTTGTGACCTCTGACCCCTGTTCCAGACTGCTGCAGAGCTACATCAAGGGCAGCGTGAATCAGGGCCAACCAGAGCCTGTTCTCAACACCTGGGATCAAGGTAGGAAGACCAGGACGGCGCACGCCTCCTGATGCCACTAACAGCGAGGACTGCTGTTGTGCTGCTAGGGCAATATCAGGTCTGCAGGACAGATTAGAGCAGGGCAAACGTAATTGATACGAAATTGCACTTTTACACTAAGAGAGCGAACTGCAAAATGTATGACAACACAGGCAGCCAGGACAGATTTGTGTTGCGGTGTCCTGTTACTGTTATAGGATTGTGTTGTTTCTTCTTTGTTTCTTGCGACAGAGGTGTTTTTCCTGTTCTCTCTCCACGACTACGACCGCAGCGGTCACATGGATGGCTTGGAATTGATGAAGCTCATTTCAGACTACAACACCCACAATGCACCAGGCACACTGTCAGCTGATACGGTAGGTTATTTTTTATTTGTATGCAGGCATTTGAGTTTGCATACCCTGGTATTGTAACAGTGTCTGTCCCTTATTGGAAACTGAATCAGGAAATGATTACCAGTACTGGTGTTGTGTTTCATGAGTCATTCTGTACAGTGTTACCTCTCATGAAAGTTGAACTGCTTGGCAGATAACATTACAGCCAAATTGCTGCACCGACTGTTGTTTGGAGAAACTAAATCTGTGTCGACACAACCTAGCGTTTTTGATTACAGGTGATGAATTATAAGGTGTGTGTGTGTGCGCGCGTTTCAGGTGGTGTCCATGGTAGATCTCCTTCTGCAGACTCGGGATCTAAACCAGGATGGCCTTTTGGCACCCTCTGAGCTTCTCTCCCCTCCCATACCTCAACAGGACTCCAATTCCCACAATGCACCTCTCCCACAGGAACCAGAAGGGGGCCAGGAACCACATCAGGGAGAGGTAGAACCGCAGCAGAAACAGGAAGACCAGCCAATGGAGCAGGAAGAACTACAAATCCCAGAGGCCCCTGCAGCAGAACTGGAGCAGGGAAACGAGGCCCAAGTGCACCTGGGACAGCCTGAGATGTGAACAGAACCTCGTATGAAGAGCCACAGTTTTACAACACACGCACACACTTGTACTGTACTATAGTAACAAACTAAAGAAATCACTCCAAAAGACCTACCTGGGACTGAGACACACCATACTCTGACCCCTAATAGCAATCAGTCCAGTGTACAGGATTACACAACACAACATTTGTCATCCTTTACAGTTTCTTTTAGCTTTTTTTTGTTTCCTGATTTTTATCAAATGCTTTTCTTTGAATTTCAAGGTACTTACATATAACTTTCTATCACATCTAATGTCTCAGTGGTGTGGTCTTGATGCTGCTGTTGACAGCTGCTCCAGGTCTACACCTTGAGATCTCCTTATGGGGCTGAAAAGGAAAGTGCAAGACATTCCCAGACGATTATGCAATAACCATCTGCTGAAACCAACTAAAGAAGCCATAGATTATTCTTATGAAATATACGATACGCTGATGTCAGAACGCAGCAAAATCAAGTTTCTCCCGATGACCACATCCCCTTTAAAAAAAAAAAAAAAAACACCTGCCTGATTTTTTACATTCAACAAGATTATACAAAGAATTTCATTTGGGGTCAAAGTACTTAGTAGTCAACTGGACACAAAGCAAGCAGTCTCATTCTCAAATGGAACATCTATACATAATCTAAAACATTTAAGCAAAGGCCTAGGGCTTCTCACTGACATACGAATATAGGCCCATTAAGTCTGCGACACCAGTGTCGTTGGAAAATTGTAAAAAGGTTTTAACATGTCTAAAGAATGCCTCAGAATCTTCCTGGCTCAAACCTTTGCTTATGCAACAGTCCAGTATGATGATTCTGGCATTGCACCCTATATGCACATCCACCTACAGTCTTGGAAATACAAGGCTTCCCTGCTAAACCTAGGAACATAAGAAGCTAGCCAGAACACACACAACATCATGTAATTTCACGTTACCCGTGTTGACTTTTCTAAGAATCTGGAATTAAGTGTTTTTGTTGTACATTTCCTGAATGAAGGTTTGTATATTTTTAATAAAGCAGCTGCGCCTCTGTTATCACCGTTTTTGTACAAACAACTATAGCTGCTTCAACAATGTGTTAGATAAAGGTCATGGAAGTTGATGTGTGTAGAGGGCTGCCAGTTTAGGCACACAATTAGAACAGTACAAAGAAACACCATATCTAATCTGTTGGTTTGCTTTTATTAAGTTGGACAGCTCTGATACAATCACATTGAAACTCACGCTGATCAGGACAGAGCAGAAAAAAAGCAGTAAAAAAAAGAAAAAAAAAAAAGTACAAAATTGGTGATCACACACAAGAATTTAAAAAGATAAAAAGGTTGACTATCCACTTCCACTGGCCAAACTTCACTTAATGAATAAAAATTCAATTCAACCATGATCTGGATATAGACTCGCTAACAGGGAGAGAAAGAGAGATCTTTAAGCCCAGCTAGTGACCTCTGTACAGCTGGCTCTAATGTGCAAAAACATTTTAAAACTCAGGAAACCAGATAGTCTACCGCCAAAGTCACACCACTGATTAACGGTCCAAAATTACCTCCAATTTAAAAGAAACTGGAAAAAACCCAGAGGGGGGGGGGGGGGAGTCTAAAACTGTCATGGAGCACGTCAGCTTCCATTCTGCAGTCAGGTGACTGGACGAGCTAAGCCAGAAGGGGACTACTGAACCACACCTGATCAGTCACCTGAGGGAAAAGATCACAAGTCATGACCAACTAAAACTCAGCAGCAATCATTTGTTCTGTCGTCCATTTAAAAAGTGAATCACAACTTAGTGGCTTGGACCCCCAATGCTAGTCATGGCCACTAAAGGTCCAGGCAGAGCAAAAAAGATGAGCACAGCTCCCCCTAGTGGACTGGGCATCTGCCGTTTACTGAGGGATGCCAGCCACGACCTCAGACTCAATGCCACAATGGTTCTCCCCACGCAGGATTTTGAAGAAACCTGTAGAAGGAGAATACAATTTATTTATTTTTTAGAATCCTGTAATCAAACAAGGTAATGAGTGCTTTGAAAAAAATACACACATTTAAAAAAATAACTCACCATTATCCCCCCAGTCTGTGTTCCAGGAGTTGGTGGCCAGCCAGTAAGGTGTCCCGTCTTCCTCTCCCCAGCCCAGGATCTTGATGGCATGTCCTCCCAGAGCAGAGCCCGACACGTGCTGGTACACTCCTGCAAGCACACGTGGAGGAGTCAGGAGCGGTAGCAAAACCACAAACGTGCACGACAGACTAGGATGGAGCCAGTATCAAGGAGCAGGAGGAGAGAGAGAGCAGGAGAGAGAGAGCAAGAGAAGAGAGCCCTCACCAGACTTGTAGCTGACAAAGTCTTCGTAGACGGTGAAAGCTGCCTCCGCAGGGCCATTCTGGAAGAGCTCTGCCATGATCTCCTGCTCGTCTGGGGGCACGCTGTACGCACGCTTACCTACACAACAACAAACAGCAGATAGGTGAACAAGACTGGATGGGAAGCAAAGCATGCGTGTTGTGCGAGTGTGTGCAAGCATGCGTCTGTGTTGGTTGTGTTCCCGTGTCTGCATTGTGTGTGTGTGCGCGTATATATACTCCAGCCTTACCGAAGTGCTTGTCCTTCTTGTAGGTGGGCGTGTACCCGGCCTCGCATGCTTTGGAACACTTGGGAGTGTCCCCTTCTTCCCCGGTGCACGGTGGCCTGGTGCCGTTCACATGGTGCTCACAGGGGGCGATCGAGTAGGGCCTGCACCCTGAGAGAAGACCACACACACACACGTCACTACCACTGTACCCAATTGTTCAAATAAACAGATAACTCCCCTCTCCACCGTCGACCTCCAGGCACAGAAACGTAGTATTGTTCAACCTACCCATGTGAGAGTCATACAGCCCTCCGGACACCAGCCCCTCTGTTGTCCAGAAGTCCCAGGCAGCTGACGGGTATCCACCATTGCACCTAACACACACACACCATTAGTAAAATCTAGGAAACCTCATGCATACTCAACCCACACCCACGTTCCTTACCCCATGCCACAGTCGTAGCAGCAGCTGAGCAGGTCCTCTGAAGAGATCTCCACGCTGACCTTGGCGTTGCTATGGATACATAGGCGGTCTGAGATGGCCTCTGCTGCACCAAAGGCCTGGGGGAGGGGGACGGCAGACGCTTGTCAGACTCGCCAGGGAAGGAGGGGGCGAGAAGGAGAGTGCGAGTGTGTGTGTGTGTGTGTCTCTTACCCAGCAGGAACCACAGGATCCCTGGTCCCTGACCTCCTTTAGAGTAGGGCAGTTTGGCCACTGCTCTCTAGGGTCAAAACTCTTTGGCACTTTCACACTACCAGAATACTGCACCCTAAACAGAGATACACAAACAAACAAAAAAATCCTTCAGCATCAGAGACATCAGATTGAAACACAGCAGATTGATCTGGAAGATGATATCGCTGACTCAACCCCCCTGTCACACCCCCACCCTTACACCCCCCCCCCCCCCCCCTCTCAAAAAGGTCTAAGGTGATGAGCTCAGCACAAAAAGGAATGTCAGGTAAGCTGGTTTAGTCGAGAGCCTGGCCAATTCTCGTTTCCTCCTTTGCAAACCCACAACGAACTTTCTGACTGTGGGAGACAGGAAGTGAACGCTCACATGACAGGCAGTTTGGGGCCTTTCAGCAGAGTTCCACACAGCCTCTTCACATAGCTGTAGTCCACGTTATGGAAGTTATGTCCTGCCTTCACATGCACAAATCAAAATGGTAGACATGATTAGGAAACAGTTACATTGGCATGTTTGACCTCCTGAGATTCATCCAGAACAGCAACACAAACACACCCACCTTCCAGGTAGTGTTCATCTTGTTGATGTAGTTGACCATGTCGTTTGAGAGGGGAGAGAGACGGGGTCTGGCCCAGCTGATTGACAGGCTGGACACCAGGCACAGGAACGCCAAACGCAACATCCTTCCTGTCCGGACAGGAAACAGAATCAAGAATGACAATAGCACAGCGGAGGAACTGCCTGCAGTAAACTGGTTCTGGTTACCCAAGAAGAAATGACTCAGAAAAAAAAAAAAAAAAAGTAAAGCAACTGGTTAAACATGTGATTCAACATGACAGAGCTAGTTTTTCTATTGGAATTTTACCACCTGAAGATGCACACACAAACACAACAGCCCTCCAGCTCGGCCACTCAGACACTCCACTGCGAGAACACAACCGAACCAGGAGACACAGGCCTGCTTCAATGTGCACTCATGCAGGCTCAACCCTTCAGTCAACTGGTCACAAACTGAGGACCCTGAGGTATGAGGATCAAGGCATGGGCTGGCTGTGGCCATGGATCAGTTTGACTAAATAAACATAAGATTTTATTATAAATAATACCAGTCCTTCTCTCCCACGTCAGAGTTTCCCCTAGGTTTACAGCAGGGCGGGGGGCGGCGACCAGAAATGGGAGTCAGGTGGCTGAGCGGTTAGGGAATTGGGCTAGTAATCTGAAGGTTGCCAGTTTGATTCCCAGCCATGACAAATGACGTTGTGTCCTTGGGCAAGGCACTTCACCCTACTTGCCTCGGGGGGAATGTCCCTGTACCTACTGTAAGTCGCTCTGGATAAGAGCGTCTGCTAAATGACTAAATGTAAATGACACAACGTCGTGTAAATAAGATGAGGCCATTTAGTTTGTTTTTTTTATAGGAACGGTAACCTTAAATAAATTATTTTGTGATCGGGCGCTATATACACACTTAAATTTTTTTTTTATTATTAACTTGACCTGTAGGGGAAACACTGCACGTAAAGGCCTTATGACTCACCCCTAACAATAATCTGCACTTTACAGACAAGAAAACCACACAATGGTGTGGGTGTTCAAGACACATGAAATAACTTGTCAGTATGACTTATTCCGTTTTAGCAAACCTTTAAGGCTCATAGCCAGTAACTCAGGGCAACCAACACACCAGTAGTGGCTTGCCATGACACGAAACAAGTCGATGGAAGTATGGTCAGAGGCATCTTCGAGAAACGTGTGTGGAGTCACATGAGGGTACAGTTTGATGACTCAGCACCATTTGCTAATGGGGGAAGTGATTAGGCTAGAAAAAACAAAAACGTACAGAACAGTAAACATGATCATCCTTCTAAACTCACCCCCCATGGGCTCACTTCCTTTAAAGACTTTAAAGAGGAACTTGTTCTCTTGATTTGGCTTCCAAACCATTAATGAGTTATAGCCCAATGATAGAACGGCAAACACCACATTAGGCTGAGATACTAAATTCCTATTTACTTTTACAAACTGGAAAAGTACTAATTTGTTAGTTTTGGTTGTTTTCTAATGCATGCCTGAGAATACAAACGTTTAAGGCTTCGGGCGGAGAGATCGAATTACATTATCAATGAGCAGTTAGCGAGTTCTGCTAGGGAACGGAACATTCAAAAGTGCATTACTGACTAGAAACTGACTTGGGTGGAAGGTTTGGTCGAATAGAACCATCTGCTCAAAAAGTGAAACGAAAATAACTTGTATGCCAATATATGGGCACCGAACTACATAACCAAGCATAGAGGTAAGGAGAGAAAAAAAAAATATGCCACTTCTTAGAGGCACTCAATCATCTCTGATGAGCTTTCATAGGTTCATGTTTCATCATCTAACTTTAGAGGACGGGTTAACAAGAATAAGCATCTTGTTCAAGTACACAATCATTTGTTACATTAAGATCTGGTTACCATTGAGTGGAGGCGGGTTCAGTTTCGATTGGAAAAATGTAGTTCCAAAAGGAAAGTCAAGACAACACAATATTAGGTTTGTAGTGTGCTACAAGGAGAAGACTTGCCATTAACTTTCACGTGTCTCGGTCAATGCGTAGTAGTAGGTTTGAACTTGACTAACGAGTTGTCCAACTAGAACTTGGCAATAGTTGTCAGCAGCACCACCACTGTGATCATGTGCATTTTTTGGTGAGAAATGGACGACAACAACGGCGCCCAATCAAACAACAATGATAGCGGAATAATCTAAACTTTTCGAATCAAAGTAGGACACATGGTTAGCTACTTGGTTGATTTGTTTTTGGAACATGTTAGTGAAGTATCAAGCAACAATATATAGTTAGCCTGGTAAATTACACTGTTATAGCTAATATGACTACGACTAGCCTGGCCCACCTAGCATGCTAGCCAGCACTGGAGTCTGGTTCGTAGTGGACAAAGTACAGTACTGTGGCTGTATGGGGACTGCTAGCTAAATAAAATACATATTAATCGAAATGTAAATCAAAATAGGTTCAAGAATGTGGTCATTAACACTTACCTGTAATTAGCTAGATTGGGAATGACAAAGTTGTTTCAGACCACTGCCGTTGTCCAGACAGGTCAGGTAACTGTGTCACCTTGTTTTCGGTTCCCCGTTTAAATCAAGATAAACCACGTGACACCGACATCATGTGCTATGCTCGGAATCAGAGTAATTCACGTGACCCTAGGTTTCGCAACGCTGTTGCGAATCAAGTTATTTGTTACAAGATCAGTAGAGCGATCCACTTGAACGTTTTTTTCTCAAACTGTTAAGAGTAGCTACACAAGTGTGCTGTGACATCCGTAAAGTTGTACAAATTTGTGACTATTTTACAGGCATCTCCTAGGATCCTGCAATCTATCAAATTATGTTCCTGTATATTCTCTGTGACACGTCCCCCCTGTCCAGTAATGACATTATTTTAGATAATGTAATCAAATATTTCTTCAGATGTTTTGTAAACACCAGCAATCACTGTCTCTGAAATGGAATCTCACTGGATCAAGAGGACAAGACCAGTCTTTTCTACTTAATCATCTGACTTATGTAATCTAATTAGATAGGCACTAATAATAGTTACAACACTCCGACCCGATAGCGTTTATACTTGTGTTTATTCTGTCTCAATAATACAATACATATACAGTATCACGTATTTGGGTTTGTGGTGTCATTATATAAATCAATCCAATGTTAAACGTTTGTCTGGGGTCACAGGCAACACATCGTTAAGAGGAAACATCATTATTCAGTTGACGGATACCAATGCATATATAAACATAATCTAAGAATAACTGATTGTGATTCTGCCCACATTCTTCACGTAAATATGGCTGAATAAAATAAAATAATATAAAAGTTTAAAAAGAAGAGCTAATTGAAACTGGAAGCACTCAAATTCACCAAATAGTGATATTGACATTCAAGGCAATGTGCTGACAATCATCGCAGCTGATGTTGTCATTAATGTCTACAAGGCAAGCGATTATGATCATGTGATCCAGTGATTATGAATCCATTATTGTCAAGATCAAGCCAAGGCGTAGCGATAGCATTCTAAAGCTTGTGCGGGTGCACTTACACATTTACAGACACATACATACTCATATTAGCATACTGACATTAGCACTGCATAGAGATACATTTTAGCATAGCACCTGTGCTTGATTAATGCGATAGCTGTGTGCAAGTGCTTGTTTTTAACAGGGTACGCAACAGTACACTGGTTTTATAAAATCAAATTAATGGAAGAAAGTGCAGTGACTATTTCGACTGCCCCTCTCAATGTAACTTAAACACAAATGCAGTACTACTTTGGCTAAGACTAGGACTAGACTGGTGTGTCCAGTTCTTCAAACATGCAGGCAGTGGACTAGAGAGAGTAATCGAAACACAATCTGGAACTTTGTCAAGACTTTGTAATTTCTCCGGTTTTAAAACAGACACGCGTAACTTTGGTGTCACTTCGATTCTTACCATCGAAGCAGCAGTGATTGCTTTCTAGCTTAAGATGTTCCATCTTTAACATAAAAGGCTAAAGTAAACAAACAGTATAACTTAGTACTTTTAAACACTATTGGTAAAACATATTTAAAATGTTTAACACATTACAATAGATTTGTGTTTATCTTTTCTTATATTGCTTTACTACCTTTGATTAAATATCACATTGCTATGCATTATGATGCTATATCCATTCCAACACTATACCAGAGCCATTCTGTTCACAAGAAACAGGCTACACTTAATTAGTATCCAACTGTCTCAAATGATTGCAGCTAAATGCAGAAAGGAAAAAACACCTTATAAATATAAACTCTTCTCTCTAGCAAACCATGAACAACAATTTAATGTGCTCTTTCGCTTTCACTCCATTATACAATCATATTTATTCTAATATAATAATATTATTTGTGTCTCTGTGTGCACGCTCGTTTTAATGGGATTCAGAACCTCACACTGACTGACTGCTCAAACTGAATGTTATGTCGAGGCCTACTGGGGAGCCAGGCTGTTTCTGCTTCAGCCAACACACAAGGTACATGAATGTAACATCTTGTCAAAAGCAGACAAAGGTTGGTCCCCATCCATAAGTCTTACATAATCATAATATTTGTTTGACTCAAGAGCTGTGGTGAATTCCATTTATTCCAATCAAGACCTGATTATTTGATTTTATGAAATAAGGACAATATACAGCCTCTCAATATCTGGAACTGAGACTGAATTGCCAAGGAATTAACCCAAACCCTTGTTTTCTCTTGTATTCCCCATCAAATCAATTTATCTGTATTTATGTTCACAAACTGGACCATTTGTTTGCGTGCGTGGGAGGTGGAAGGTGGGGCTAGGCCAGGTTCCTCAGGTATCTCAGCTTGGGGCTCCTGTCTGGGGGTGGAGGTGAGGCGCGGCTCCCTGATCCGGTAGGGGCTTCTGTAGCTGGACATGGGAGACAGCTCGGAGCCCCAGCCCAGGTAGCTTCCGGTGGACGGCGAGGGGGCGTCAGTGCTGAAGTACATGCCGGTCATGGGCTCGATGGGGTTCAAGTTCCTCTCTGGACTCCCGATGAAGAGAGACGGACGTCTCTCTGGGGTTGAGATGTCTTTGATCTCCAGCGACGCCACAGACAAGGACCCCTCGGGCGTGGTGGCCCCGTTGCTGTCGATGTGGCGGAGGCTAGGTTTGAGCGGTGGCGAGGGGGTGGGGGAGCAGTAGGCGGCGCTCTGGTACTCGTCGTCCTCTCGTTCCTCGGACAGAGGCGGGCTGGGGTCGTCCTGGGGAGGAGGGGAAGGCTTGGAATCCTGAACTTTCACTTTGTGAACCCTGAATTCTTGGACTTGCGGGGGAGGAGCCTGTCTCACCTCTCTCACCACCTCTCTGGTTGGTACGACAACTGTCACCTACGGAAACACAGCAGTATTCAACATCTAGATGTGGCGCCTTATGATGTACACCCACGAGGCTCAAGTGCAGAGGACTGAAAGCCATGTTACTGATAAATGTGATGTCATTGGGACCTTTTCATCTTCACTTACCTGGGGGACATCCACCAACTGTTCGACCTCTTCCACCTGGGGAACCTGTGGAACGTGGGGAACTTCTGCGACATGTGGAAGGCTCAGCTGAGGAACATCTGGAGAATGTTGACGGACCCTTCGCTCCTCCAGCCCCATCAATCCAGCCAATCCGCCTTCACCATAGCAACTGCTTATCTTGGCAGCGTTTCCTGTTTTCAGGGCTAGGCGAATCAGCAGCCAGTGGTGGTGTTTCCAGCCTTCCCATTGGCCAGGTAGGTCCAGCAGAGTCCCGCCCCCAACAAGGGTGGCATGGCGATGGGAGGTGGGTGTGGTTTTCTCTTCCAGTGACAGGGTGGAACCCCTCTCCATACACATCCCTCCTACCCCTCTGTGACGGAGGCTTTGGAAGATCTCAAAGGACTTTGGATGCAGGAAGCGATAGTACAGGACCAGGGCGATGACACCTGGAGAGGAGAGGCAGATCGGGTGTCAAGTTACTCTTAAGTGGGTTAAACGCATAGACGTAGAACAAAGACAGTGAAGTAAAGTGAAATTCATGACGTCAGCATCTTTCTCACCAATCAGGAAGCTGCAGAACACAGCGGCTGGGATGCCCATGCTGTCCCAGGTAGCCACACTGAAGAAATCTGAGCCAGCCAAAAGCAGGAGAGCATTCTCTACAAACATGGCCTGCAACCAAGAACACACAGCCAGACCACTGACTTTACTGACTCGTGTCAGAGCTTTCACTAGGTCGTGATCACTGGCTCCCATCTAGCCATCAACTACCAACAAACATTCAGAAAACTTGGCAAAAAGGCTCAAGACGCACTTGTTCCGGGAGTACAACGGTACTTAGGAATGGTTCGCTTGACCCGATGTTAGTTTCCTCAAGGATCACAATGACTCTTGCTTAGAGACTTGTTGCTCTTGTGGTTAGTGGTAACTGACTTAAATTTTTGTACTCGCTGTGATATATTGTTTTATTATTGTTGCTTGCTTTTTTTCCACAGGTACACTTGCACTTATAGCAGTTCATGTTGTTTAATTGTAACTTGTTTAACTACATGCTCTTATGGTTCTTCCCTTTGGCACTTATTTTGGTTGTTCACAATGTGTGCTTCATGTTTTGGCTACTCGCAATGTTTTGTGGCTATCTCGTTGTTATGATCAGTGACCTATGCACTTTGTAAAGCTCTCTCTTGGAAGTCGCTTTGGATAAAAGCGTCTGCTAAATGAATAAATGTAAAACTTGGGCATAAAACTAGTTGTATATATATATATATATATATACAACTATATATATATATATATATATATATATAGTTCATATAAGGCACCTTCAACGTCGAACTGGCAACCTTCAGATTACTAGCCCGCTTCCCTAACCGCTCAGCCACCTGTTCTACCTAGAACCATAGGGTTCCTAAATTATTTTTAAGAAGGTTTCCAATACAAGATAGCTTTCAGTTCAGGAAACTTTTTGTTCCTTGTCAGCTCCTTCTGTATAGAATTGATTTGTGTTGCGTTGCGGTTGTAGGCTGAGCTACACACCAGATAGAAGCCGGCCATGCGATATCTCGAGGGGCCGTCCTTCACGTTGAGGAAGAGGAAGATGTGGATGGCTCCCAGGACCACGTTGAACAGACGCCATCGCGGCACCGTTCTGATGATGTCGGTCTGCTGAGACACCAGCCAGAATGTAGCGCCCATCCAGTGGAGGCCTGTGAGAGAGGGGGGGGGAGGGTGGAGGGGGGGGGGGTGGATGGAGGAGGGGGGAGAGAGAGGGAGGGAGGGAAGGAGGGGGGAGGCAGGGGGGTAGGGGGGAGGGAGGGGGGAGAGAGAGAGAGGGAAGGGGAAGGGGGAAGGGAGGGAGGGAGGGAGGGGGGGGAGGGAGGGATTGAGAGAGACAGAGAATAAATATGAAAAAAGACTAACCAAACAAATTTAGATTGAACCGAATAACAAAAACAGCATGGTTCTACAGGTTCACACCCCACTCACCTATGACACCCAAAACCCACGACCGGAACAAACGTGTGAAGAGCATGAGGGTGGCTAGACGAGCTCCGATCATACTGACCTGCACACGCAAACACAATGCCTGTTAAACACACACTCAACGCTTTCTCGCTCACATGTTTCTCTACTCTGTGGTCCTGGAGTAAGACCTAGTCTTCTTGATATCTCATTCCCTCTTTGTCACTTCCTGCTTTGTAAAAATCTCTCTGTTTACTCTTCAAATATCTGTCTTATATACATACGTTCTCTTTCTCTCTTACACACACACACACACGTACACACACACTGTGCACACACACATGCTCCTTCACACACACACTTTTGCTCACACAAACACACGTACACACACACTGTGCACTGACCCTCCAGAGCAGTCGGCAAGACATGGCAGCAGGGGTCATTGGCAGATGGCCGGGTCTGATGAGGTAACAAGCCCTGGCATAGAGCACCAACGCCCAGGACAGAGACAGTAGGCACACCACAAAACACACCGGAACTGGGTGAAGAAAGTGGGCGAGAACGTGAGGTCAAATAGATGGAAAATAGATAGAAAGAGAGAGGGAGATAGAGAGAGAGAGAGAGGGGATGAAAGACGAAAGCATAAAAAATAGGGTTAAAGTTACACTCAAAAGTTTTTTTATGGGCGTATGTGAAGCCCTGCTTGTACACTGTGACACTGCTTGTAAAAAGAGCTATACGTGTCAAACATTTCATTTGCTATATAGTCAAACACACTCGCACACACATACCTGGAGAGAAGAGACCGATATCTGTGCAGATGAGGACGTACGTCTGCAGGACTGTCTGAGGAAGGGTGACCACCAGCGCCTCCAACAGGCGCAGAGCGGAAACATCAGCCTGCTGCATGATGTCTGAGGACAAGTCAAACCCAGGAAGAAACATACACTCCCACAACCTGTGAACACAAAGACGATCCACACACGCACACTTTAAAGTCGATTGACTGCAGTAAACATGCTTCGAATCAAGTAGCCGTCGCACTGAACAAAGACAGCTCAGCAAACGCCATCTCTCCTCTCCACTCTGACGCCCTGATCACCTGACCCCAGGCAGTTATACCTCTTGAAGATGCCCAGATGCAGGATGTGGGTCCAGTGGAGGGACTTCCTGGGTATGCGCCCGTCACATAGGTACCACAGGTAGCTAAGCAACTGAGGGCCCCACCCAGGGAGGAGGAGCAAAGCAGTCAGCCCCGCCCACTGGCCGTAGCAGTAGTTATGCCCCACCCACAGGTAGTACACAAAGCAGTAGATCACTGGAGATGGAGACATAAAAACAGGAAGATCAATCCATGTTTAAATTATATATTTCTCTCATGGACCAATTGACGTGAAGGAAACAGATAGGATGAGGTGTTTTTAATGTTTAGCAATAATCACTATTGACATTATTCAGACTCACACACAGTCGCAGAGGAGATTTATTTAGTATTAGTCTGTTTACGTTCCGCAGTTCCATGGCTGCCCTAACTGCAAGATATTTTGTAGCCTAGTCACGAAATTGGGTGCACCCTGTGTCTTCTGTCTCGTGCATGTTCATGTTCTAGGAGCGAGTAGGTCTATATTTTTTATTCTGACAGGTCGTAGGCCTCTGACGTCGATGCAGACCGTTTTAGGCTCGAGAGCCTTCTCCACATCTCTAGCAGAAAGCACAAGTGATGCGCGCCGCTGCAGCGTCCTCCCCTCTGCCCTCACTCACTCTCTCCTCCCCCCTTCCCGCATCCCCAGGTCCCCTGTAATATGAACCATCTGTGCGTGCCAAAATTTGGCGGGTGTAGCCTTGGCTACGCCCATTCCACCGTCCATTCATGATACCCCAAAATTCGGCGCTCGAATACGGAATGGAATGAAATGCGCCAGTGCGCCACATAAATCGTTTTTTAGAGACGGCACGCAAGGCCTGGTATTCTGCAGATCTGCATGGTGTCATAACTATGGGGATAGAAATATGCTGTGCACGCACAAAGACCCACGTTCCCAAATGGTATCAATCATAAAACTGAAGACAACATGACTTGCAGTGATAGCCTACCAAGATGACTAGTTAGTCAAAAGTGATGGCTATTGCAATGACAACAGAACTGCTATGTGACAAGCCAAGCAATCCCCCTCCCCTTCAAGGTGTGAGCGTGCATGTATGTAGCCTATTTGGATACATCATATTGGAACTTACGCGCTGTCCTCTCTGCCACGATGAGAAACGCTGTAAATGCATAAATGCAAACTTGGCAACACGCCACGCACGAGCCTCCTCGGCCACCCATCTCTCTTGTTCCACTATAATCTCTCATAACGCTAAATCCTTATCCGTGCCGTTTTCCAGAATCGTGGGAGTTTATTCGCCCGGATCCCGTCAAATTGCTCGTGTTCTCGAGAGCTCAGTTCTTCTCTGGCAAGGTCCACCGACGTCATCATCTAGCTGGGACGTTAAAGCTGTAGGCAAAGGACTTCGTTACAGATAGTTTACAGTCATTATACTACAGCTCTGGGCCTCAGTCATAATAACTGTAACATAAAGTTGTTTAGAAAACATGACATTTGAATGTTTACCAAAGTATGCTACAAAAAAAAAACAGGTAATTGGTATAGTCCAAAGGGCAATTTAGTGGGCCTAATTTGGCATGAGATATCAAATAGACAATACCAACGTACATCAATACTGATATTGAAGCCTATGAGATATGAGACCCATATGTAGCCTATATGGACATTAAAGGCAGGGTAGGCAATGTTAGTGTGAAGCACTTTTTGTCATATTTGACCAAATTAACGTCTTGATAGCAACCAATATATCTAACGGTCTGGTTTGAATTGTGTAAAACAGCTAGCTAGCTAGCTAGCTTTTGCAAAACTTGCCTACCTTGCCTTTAAGGACACTTCTCCCTATATGCCCCAGACCATCACGATACCCCATGATACACGATAAATCAAAAAAAAAAAAAAAAGGATTTTAAAACTTAATATATATATTTTTTAAACGTAATATTTAAATTTAGACACCACCGACTTTTTCCATGGGGAACAAGTTTCATCTATACATCAGTCTTTTACACTGAGAACACAAGGGAACAGATTTCCCTGGGGGCCTGAGGAAAGTGGTTCCCCCCTGTATATTACAGTCTGGCCATTTATAAAGCAATACAGTAATGCTGGTGATGTATGCTACTGTGATCATTATGTATAACAAGTTTCATCTATACACGTCTATTCATCTATACTCGTCTATTAGAACACAAGGGAACAGATTTCCCTGGAGGCCTGAGGAAAGTGTTTTTTTCGGTATTGTTTGCCTCAGACCGGACCCTTCTCCTCAGACCCAAGGCTGTGATTGGATGACTGACCTCTCTCCTCAGACCCAAGGCTGTGATTGTATGACGGATCTACAGCTACACCTGGATGAGGGGGGGCCTGAGGAGAGAGGTCTGCAGTTGGACCCTTCTCGGAGAAGTGAGATGGTTCGATTGCATTCAGGCTCGATTGCCTTACCTTTCCTTAGTATCCTGGAAGTTGCAATCTGCATTTTTTTCGGCTCGCATGTATTTGGTTGGATTTTTGGGGATCTGAATTTCACCATTCGAATTTTAGCTTGAATTTTTTAATTGAATTTTTGGGATCTGAATTTACTGTTCAAATTTGAGCAACCTGAATTTCTGAACCTTGAATTATTATTTGTTACATTGAAATACATTCCTATTTCAATTTTAAAGAGGTGAATTCAAAACCAACACATTCGGTGGTATTTAAATTATAATATTAAGTATTCAATACCTTCAAATTCAAAACATGATTTGATATCACTGATTTGCTTCCATATATTTTTACCTGGAACAGCCTATAAAACCCCGTTTGTCCTGTAGGCGCGAGAAAAGGCTGACACCAAGCGGCTATTGAGAGAAAGTGGATTTAAAGTGAACAGGCATTTGATACCGACAGCCTACACAGGCTATATTTGTGAATTTGGTAAGGCTGTAAAATCAAGTTATATTATGATGTTTTGTCAGGTGTTTTGATGATAGGCTAACCAAATAAATGCTTTTTATAAACGCGAATAAGCCACGATGCCACATTAAGATACATTATCTCAGGTTTAAATGAAGCCAACACTGGTATCGTTCTATTAATGTGTCGCTGAAAGCTATTTCACCAGATCACTACAGAGCTCAGCGGCTAATCAGAGAATAGGCGTGCACAAAGTCGTGCTCGAAATGTATTTTCCGTTACTACCGGCGTTTCACGTACAAGGCTCAGTGTAGGCTAGCCTATGTATGTGAGGGGTGTGTCTTGAGAGCTCCACCTCCACCACCCTACGCGTTGAATAAAACCAAATCGCCCCATAGCATTGCTGCGACATACTCACGGAAACCTCATTATAGGTGCACTGTGAGCATTTGTACTACGAACGTAGCGTTTTTTACCTTATTTTTGGAAGCCTAATCAACCAGAAAATAAAATATGGTGAGTAGGTTAAAGGACATTTCAAACATTGTCAGGGAATCTACAATCGGAGAAATATCGTAGTTAGGTTAATACTTAGTAGTTCATACTATGTCGTCGACTAAATATGGGCAGAATCGCGTTTTAGGCATTTATCAAGTCCACTTGTAGATAGCCTACCTATTTAATGGTATTGTAAGGCTTTATACATGTTTTACACGATGTCAATTGGAAATGATTCGCGCCTATCTGTGGTGCGTCACGATTGAAGTGTCCATTTTGCCTCTACCGCGCTTAACTTTTGCGCGCTGCGGCTCGTCAGTCAGTGCGTCAACGAGTGGCGCAGCTGATTAATACTTGCATGGGGCGAATCACTGTTCTTTACTAGACTACTCAAGTTATTCCTCCAATGAACGGTTTTTTCCCCGTGACGCTGTAAGCGTAGCTTATGTTTTATTTCTGATAACACGATGGCAAAAGCCTAGACGGATTTGAATGGTTACCAAATTAGAATTTCCACATTGAGCGGTACCTATAGGCCTTGGGGACCGCCAGGGTTAGGTTGGGCGTGTTTATTGCCTCCCTTGTCGGTTTGAATCGGTGATGTGGCTATTGCTACTGTTCGCTCTTTAGTGGCCTCGAGCCACCGTATAAAAACCCTTAGCTCTAGTTTAGTGATTGAGGGTAGATTGAGGCTGTGTCGACAGGTCTTTCATGTTTTGTTCGAGGTTATCAAGTTGGAGGCACCGTTTGTTTCCACGTGGCCAACGTAAAATTATCTTTAGCATTACTCATTCATAATCCATCCATGCTATACTTCTATCACTTTAAAATCTGCGCTGCGCAGCATACGTGCACACTTAAACCTTAATTGTTATAATCTTGGTGTGTAATCTGGGGTTATGACGAACCCTAAAGGATCAACATTTTTTAGGGAAGCACAAGGCGGGGGGAGGGGGGTACATTCCCATAGGGATATGTCGGCTACTTTGCTTCCTAATGAGGAGAAAGCTTTATTTTATATTCCTAAATTCATGTTCAAGCATGTTGTTTAGCCCTCTGACAATATGGGTCTTTAAAGGTTTGCAGTAGTCGGTTGTGCAATCGTTTTTCTTAAGATTCCTCTGTATTGCATCTCTTGCCCTTTTGGTTTTCAAATTCTCGCATGACTAAAGGCCTGGTTTGACACCCTGACTATAATTTACATTTAGTTTAAATGTGACTGCTGGTAGTCAGTTGTGAAAGTGTGAACACCAAGCCTACAGGGTTGTCTGCTTTTCACTGGGCCCTTTTGTGCTTTCTAACCGCCCATTTTGGGACTAAACAGGAAGCTGGCCACATAGAAGGGGGGGCTACCTTTGCTAGCCCACTAAACTATGCATTAAAAGTAGGTTCTCGAGTGTTCACCAACCTCACGACAGGCTTTATGGAGCCAAGTGACGTCAGTAGACAAATTAGCACCATGTTAATCTGGAAAGGTCTATTTTAATCTGAAAAGGACTATGCTAATCGGAACACTCAGGAGCCAATGACAGGCCACTCTGAAATTTAAAACACAGGAAGTGGTTACTTTCACAACTGCTGTAAATGTAGAACAGGCGAAGCTATACAGGCCAACGTCTGGTGAACATTAACAAAGATGGCCTCTTACGCCACACCAGAGTCGTACGATTAGTGAAGTATTATTTCGCAATTACACAAATGCAGTAGGTGTCAACACAAAAGAAGGGTTTTGTGGTTCCCTAATTTGGTGACTGTTCAGGTGTATGGAGTAAACTGTACAGGAATAATGATACGTTTGCTCTGCTGGGTGAAGTATAATGGAGACCAGGGGTGGAACAGGGCAGTTAAAACGGGTGTACACAGAGGGGTGGGGGGTGTGTGTGGGAGGAATTATTGACGCTCCCCTTTAAAATAGCTTACTGCTTAGCTAGCTGCCTTGCCCAAACTAGGCACCCCTCCTGTATCCTTGACTAGTGTCACCTACCAAACCTGCCCCCCCCCTGTCTGTTGATCTACAGGGCAGAACGTCTATACAAGCTGTTCCTCTTGTCTCTGGGTTTAAGGATTAGGAACAAATGTAACCTAAATATGACTGCAGTGTTTGAGAACAGGGAGGACCTTCTATCATATTGAGAATAGTCTAGCAATCACGGGTCGTTCTTTAGTATAGACAATTCCATATGGCTGCTTTGTAGATTGGTCTGAGGACTGGATCTGTAATCTTAGGGTTCTTCACCTCAAACATGGGGTCAGACTGAAATAACACTTGTTAGATGAGTCTGTATGGGTTTGGCATGTGTGTTGCTGTGTGCTTTTATATTACTGTCACAGATGGGCACTTCTCACAATTTCCAATTTTAAATGAGACCATCAGTACCACCCACACATCCTGTCCTCTTCCCTTTAAAACTAATCACTAAATATTTGCACTGTAGGCCAAAGCAGTTATTCAGACTGGTGGACAACACAACAATCCGCTTTTGACATGTTTTGTTTTTAATACAATGGTGTCCTAACTTGTTGTCCTCCTCTCCACTCATCCGTCAACACGTTCCCCCTCGTCGGCAACATGCTAGAAATACTTCTGCAGGGTGCGGACTGGAAATTCACTGGCTTGGAGGCAAAAGTTTTGCTTACCCTTTGTGATACAAAGATTTGTATCTTTGTTATCTCACTACTAGTCCGGGCCTTAGTTATTTATTTTTAATATTTGATTATCATAAGCTCAGAATCACACTAGGCCCTCCAGCTGACTACAACAGCATTGTGTTTTTGCGTAAAAAAAAAAAAGTCATAATAGGAAAGACTATCCTGTCATGAGTAAGCCACAGTTGCACTACACATGCTCACACAAATTGGGTCACAATGCAATGGTATGCAAACTCATGACTCACACTGTCCTCCCTCGGTTTGCGCACCATGACCTGATTTATTTTCACCACGCCCATTAAGTTGGAGCTTACCTGTCATTTGTTCCCGACATTTGATTGACAGCCAGCCAGGTGGGGGAGCATGGTACAAGATGTCCAACAAAAGCACAACCAGTGTTTTTGACCTAGATTATTGTCTAGATGTAGTAGAAGTGGATAGGAAATGGGTAAATTGATAAATAGGGAGGGAGTCAGGTGGCTGAGCGGTTAGAGAATCGGGCTAGTAATCAGAAGGTTGCTGGTTTGATTCCCGGCTGTGTCAAATGAGGTGGTGTCCTTGGGCAAGGCACTTCACCCTACTTGCCTCGGGGGAATGTCCCTGTACTTACTGTAAGTCGCTCTCGATAAGTGTCTGCTAAATGACTAAATATAAATTAAAAAATGAAATGTTTACATACTCGCTCACGTTCATAGCTGCAGATGATTTACCATTCCCTCTCCTCCTCTCCTCAGCGTGAGTGTATCTCAGTCCATGTTGGCCAGGCTGGCGTCCAGATGGGGAACACCTGCTGGGAGCTCTACTGTCTGGAGCACGGCATCCAGCCGGACGGTCAGATGCCCAGCGACAAGCCCGTGGGTGGGCACGATGACTCCTTTACCACCTTCTTCAGCAACACCGGCTCCGGGAAGTATGTTCCCCGAGCCATCTTTGTAGACCTGGAGCCCACAGTTATTGGTGAGTTGAGCATAAATAGGTAGATATTATAACCATGTAAATATTTTGTATGGTTATTCATTCCAAATGCTTTCATCCAAAATAAAAGTGCCCATACACAGCAGATGGCATACAGTAGATTTTAAATATATGCTACACAACTGCAAGCCAGATTTACGGATGACTAATCATCGTTGCCCAACGCTGATATGAAATTGAACACGTGTTTGCGAAAGCGACTTGGCGATTTGAGTTGTGAACTGGTTCCTGTCATAACCGGGTCCTGTCTGTTCTCCAGATGAGGTGCGTACAGGAACATATCGTCAGCTGTTCCACCCCGAGCAGCTCATCTCTGGGAAGGAGGACGCTGCCAACAACTACGCCCGCGGGCACTACACCATCGGCAAGGAGATCATCGACTCGGTGCTGGACAGGATCCGCAAACTGGTACGCCCGAAAGACCATGTGATCACGTGGATGTGACGGCTGTGCGCCTCTTGTCCTGAGAGTGTTTCAGACATACTGCATATATAGTTTGAAATGATGCGTGTCCCTACATCACTGATCTCCCTGTGTTTCTCTGTCTTTCCCCCCCTTAGGCAGATCAGTGTACCGGCCTCCAGGGCTTCCTGGTTTTCCATAGCTTTGGAGGGGGGACTGGTTCTGGGTTCACCTCCCTGCTCATGGAGCGTCTGTCGGTCGACTTCGGCAAGAAGTCCAAGCTGGAGTTTGCTATCTACCCAGCTCCTCAGGTGTCCACAGCTGTGGTGGAGCCCTACAACTCCATCCTGACCACCCACACCACCCTGGAGCACTCCGACTGTGCCTTCATGGTAGATAACGAGGCCATCTACGACATTTGCCGTAGAAACCTGGACATTGAACGTCCCTCCTACACCAACCTGAACCGCCTCATCAGCCAGATCGTGTCCTCCATCACCGCCTCCCTGCGCTTTGACGGCGCCCTCAACGTGGACCTGACAGAGTTCCAGACCAACCTGGTGCCCTACCCCCGCATCCACTTCCCCCTGGCCACCTACGCCCCGGTCATCTCTGCCGAGAAAGCCTATCACGAGCAGCTGTCCGTGGCGGAGATCACCAACTCCTGCTTCGAGCCCTCCAACCAGATGGTGAAGTGTGACCCTCGTCACGGTAAATACATGGCCTGCTGCCTGCTGTACCGTGGCGACGTGGTGCCCAAGGATGTCAACGTGGCCATCGGAAACATCAAAACCAAGAGGAGCATCCAGTTTGTGGACTGGTGTCCCACTGGCTTCAAGGTGGGCATCAACTACCAGCCCCCCACCGTGGTTCCTGGAGGAGACCTGGCCAAGGTGCAGAGAGCCGTGTGCATGCTGAGCAACACCACCGCCATCGCTGAGGCCTGGGCCAGGCTGGACCACAAGTTCGACCTGATGTACGCCAAGCGGGCCTTTGTGCACTGGTATGTGGGTGAGGGCATGGAGGAGGGAGAGTTCTCCGAGGCCAGAGAAGACATGGCAGCCCTGGAGAAGGATTACGAAGAGGTGGGGCTCGACTCATTTGAGGATGAAGAGGAAGGGGAGGAGTATTAGGAGGAGTGGAGGGAGCAACAAAGGAGGGACGGGTCCTCTACTGGCAAACATCACTGAGATGGAATTGCCTTTACATGACCATGCAGGGAGGAAGGAAGGAACAGCAGAACCTGCTTCAAGCCAATATATTTTCTCTACCAAAGAAACTTCTCATGTCTGACAATCTTTTCCAAGAAGGTTGACCAAGGAATTGTTCTTTGCCTTAATGAAAAATGCTGTCGCCATGAAAGTTTTCTTCGTTTATGACAGTACTGTCATCAACACTAAAGTTACTGCCAAGTAAATTCCTTTGGCCAACCTGATTATCTCAACCCCATGGTGTTCGGTCTTAATGGAAGTGATTTCTCCAACTTGGAGAGTTATTTTACATTACTGATAAGCTACACAATATTCTATTTCTTTCCTTTTAACCCAGCATGATTTTAGGACTCTTGATTTCCATGTTGTGTGTCTACTCTGCTGTCAAATTGCAGTTTTTATTTTATGATTGTAACGCATCAGGAAACTGTGGTGACTGGCACCCCTCCTTTGTAAATAAAGTTGTGTGATCTCAAATCAACAGACTCTTATTTTGAAGAGGGGGGGGGGGACGGATGTGTAGCTGTGAAAGTTGCAGGAAGCGTCTCATTGAAGTCCGCATTCACCAAAAGGGTTAAGACCATAGATATAAAGACTGGTTAAGACGACTCCTGTAAGAAGACAAGAAAACAATGCTGTCACTATCACCCTAATGTGTAAGCTGATGCAGGCGAATTAGAATAAAGTAACCAATGTCATAGAACAGTTACAATAAACCTATTAAAGACAGCGTAGAAGTAAAAGCTTTGAACCATTCCCACCCGAATTGCCATTTTACTTACTCAAACGACCAAATAAAACGATGTGAACGTTGGTGTTCACTTTTGAAATTGTCGAACGGGCGTGGTCTGTACGTAACGTCACCATTACGTTTAACATATACACGGAAGTGAGGCGACAGGAAAACCCAACGAAGACGCATGAAAGACGCATTTAGATAAACCAGGTAATTTCATCACACTGTAGTAAAATACCTTTTTAACTATTATGATTGGAGTAGATATTTGTGTATGTGTAGCAATTCAAGATGTACGTGCCTGTGTAATTCGCTGCGACATTCTACTACGTGGCGCTAGCGTTACAGCTCAACCTAGTGCGGTGCTAGGTCACAACCTGTAGTTACACTAATAATAGCTAATAGTTACAATAATATGTGACGTTAGCGAAGAGAGCCAGGGAAAAGCCAACCGATCCGGCTAGCTGCGACGGGGACAGGTAGGTAGTTAGCTAATGTTGATGAATGCGATCAACGACCTTTACCCAATCGCAAGCTCACGCGTTGCACCAAAAACATGACTTCGCTTGTCTTAGTCCAAGTGCAGTCAATAGAAGTACTTTTTATGCTTGATTCCCCTTTCCTTTTAGGTGTGTGTGTATGTATATGTTGAGACATGTACCAGAGAG
Organism: Osmerus eperlanus; assembly: GCF_963692335.1. Lineage (NCBI taxonomy): Eukaryota > Metazoa > Chordata > Actinopteri > Osmeriformes > Osmeridae > Osmerus > Osmerus eperlanus. The sequence continues at coordinate 2,113,628 of NC_085038.1, forward strand.
GATGGGTCAGGCCCTGTGTATCTGCTCCCGCGGCGCCCTCACCATCGACAATAAGCGATACTACTTCATCCAGAAACTTGATGAGGGGTAGGAATGTCTGTATGATGTTAAATACGATGGACGTGGCAGCCTAGTTCATGAGTGAATAGTCTTCCAATGTCAATGTACTTCCTGTATACTGCTCGACACAACCACTCCCACCCTTTAACTCTCATTTTGATTTGTGCTCCCCATCTCCACCACAGTGGGTTCAGCTATGTGGACCTGGTGGAGGGGGTGCAGGATGGCCACTTCTACGCCCTGAAGCGGATCCTGTGCCACGACCGCGAAGGGCGCCAGGAAGCTCAGACGGAGGTGGACATGCACCGCCTGTTCAACCACCCCAACATCCTGTCTCTGACGGCGCACACCTTCGTGGAGCGAGGCGGGAAGAGCGAGGCCTGGCTACTGCTACCGTACATCAGCGTCAGTCGCTTGGAGAACACACACACACACACACATGCTCTCTCTCACACACACACACATGCTCTCTCACACACGCTTTCACACACACAAGCACTCACACACACACATGCTCTTACACACATACACACGCTCAAACACACATGCTCACACACACACGCTCTCACACACGCTCTCTCACACACACACACATGCTCTCACACACACTCTCTCACACACACTCACACATGCACACTCTCACACACACACACTGTCATACACACACACGCACGCTCTCTACGTGAAACGGACACGGAGTGGGAAATACGTGCTCCATAGATTCCTCACTGTGTGTGTGTGTGTCATGCAGAAAGGTAGCCTGTGGTCTGTGCTGGAGAAGCTGAGAGACAAGGGCAGCATGATGGCAGAGAGACGGGTCCTTCGCATCCTGCTGGGCATCTGTTCGGGCCTCAAGGCCATGCATGAAAGAGGCTACGCACACAGGTACAAACCTCTCCCCTCACATCCACCACAGGTACAAACCTCTCCCCTCACATCCACCACAGGTACAAACCTCTCCCCTCACATCCACCACAGGTACAAACCTCTCCCCTCACATCCACCACAGGTACAAACCTCTCCCCTCACATCCACTCTTCCCCCACAGCTCTCACGATCACCACAGAAGTTGTGACACTCAAGTTATGTTGATGTGAGGTGAGGTTAGAGAGGTTCGGTGGTACCTTATCAAAGGCGTAGTCCCCTTTCACCATACACAGGCACATTTGACAAAGTCTTTGGCCTCTGTATTCCAGGGACCTGAAGCCCACCAACGTTCTCCTTGAAGAGGAGGACCGGTCCTTGCTGATGGACCTGGGCTCCATGAACCGATCCAGGATAGAGGTCCGGGGGACCAGAGAAGCCATGACTGTTCAGGTGAGGCCAATGCCTTCTCTCACGGCAACGCAGCCAGGACCTCGGCAACAGGCCCCACCAAGAGGTTGTAAATTATGTTTTTGTTTACATTTACATTTAGTCATTTAGCATCTTATCCAGAGCGACTTACAGTAAGTACAGGGACATTCCCCAGAGGCAAGTAGGGTGAAGTGCCTTGCCCAAGGACACAACGTCATTTTGCGTCATTGGCCAGGAATCGAACCGGCAACCTTCTGATTACTAGCCTGATTCCCTAACCGCTCAGCCACCTGACTCCCTCCTTTAGTATTCAAGCTAATTCTATATCGTCTTTCTATTTCCTGCATTTCCACATCTCTTCTTTCTTTCTTAATAAAACATTTCTCCTCGGTCCTGCCCCTCTCCCACCGCGGGTGTCTTGCTTCTGTAGGACTGGGCGGCCCAGAGGTGCACCATCTCCTACAGGGCTCCGGAGCTCTTCAACGTGGACAGCCACTGCGTCATCGACGAGCGCACCGACATCTGGGTGAGCCAGCCTGAAGCATCAAGCCTCAACTATGAGTGTGTGTGTGTATGCTGTATGTATATATACATATACATAATGTGTGTGTTTGGTACGTTGGGCATCTGTTTGCCTATGGAATAACTGGGTAGCTGCCAGCTCGTTCTTTGACGTCTGTGTGCAGTGATAACAAAAATGAGGGTGTGTCCAACTAGAACATGTCATTAATAAGGGACCTTTGATGGTAGAAAGTCTGTGATGCATGTTCACTGATTATAAATATTTACATTTAGTCATTTAGCAGACGCTCTTATCCAGAGCGACTTACAGTAAGTACAGGGACATTCCCCCCGAGGCAAGTAGGGTGAAGTGCCTTGCCCAAGGACACAACGTCATTTTGCACGGCGAGGAATCGAACTAACAACCTTCTGATTAATATCCCGACTCCCTAACCACTAAGCCATTTGACTTCCATATATACTGCAATGAGAGTGTGTATTGGGGAAGAGAGCTGACTCTCGTTCTTTTTCTCTTCCTCCCCTCCCCTCTCCCAGTCCCTAGGTTGTGTGCTGTATTGTATGATGATGCTGGAGGGACCCTATGATCTGATCTTCCAGAAGGGGGATAGTGTGGCACTAGCCGTCCAGAATCCCATCCACATCCCTCAGTCTTGCAGGTCAGACGACCGGGCAGCTGCTATTTACTATTTCACCAAATGCGAATCGTAGCATCCCTTTTTGGGATTTCTGTGATTTTCCGAAGATTCAAAGTAGCACCAAGTTCTCACCGGAGAACCACACCAGTAGATATGGGTTCCAGGGAGGTTCCAAACTGTGCTCTTTTGTAACGCAGAACTTTATAACAATTGTGTTTTTGTTTTTTGATTTCCAGTTACTCCGAAGGCCTGCAGATGCTGCTGAGCTCCATCCTGGTCTCCAACCCCCAGGAGAGACCCGACATCAACTGGGTGCTGGACCAGGTCCATGACCTCCTGGCCCGCAGCCCCACCACCCAGACCAACATGGTCTGACGCTCCACAAGATGCGGCGCTGATGGAGAAAGTGGGCTTTTGTCTTGGCGGCTGCTTTGTTACGAGGAAAAAAAACAAACAGATTGGATCAGGGGTGAATTGCCTCCTGAATGTCATTGGAGGAATGTTTGCGTATGTCGTAGGTGCCTCAAGTTTGCCCTCTGCTGCACCGCACCTGACCAAGGACAGGACCCGGACCCCCCTCTGTCCACCTGGTCTGCTGCTGGTTCTTCTATTTAATAACCAGGTACATCAGTTAAGAACACATCGCTCATTTACAACCTGGTGTTTGTTGTTTGTCTACCTCTGTGTGTGTGTGTGTACCAAATCTCTAGGAGTCTAATGGGTTAAAGCAAAACGGTGATGGAACCATAACTGGCTTGAGAAGCAGATTGGAGCGTCCTCCGTCTTTGCTCAAATCTGTTCTTTTCCCGACATACGCCTCGGAGGCCCTGGTAGCAGGGGTGCCCAGGGCGATGCTTGGACACCTCCTAACCCCCTCATAGTTTGGACAGCCCTTAAGTTTGAACTAGGCTCCTCTGGGCTCGTCCCTGCTACCTTCCCGACAATACGCCTCTGCTTTGGGCAGCTCAGGGGTCTGCCCCTGCCCTCACCCCCTGCCCTCACCCCCCCCGCCCACAACCCAAATGCTGCAGTGTAGAACACAGTGAGGAGCGAGCACCAAGCTATGTGCGACGCGTGCGAGACTCCACCGCTTGCCTGTCAAACGCAGGCCACGGCCAGCTGCTGCTGGGAAAGGAAGGGGTCGTTGGAGACACATCGAACATGTCTGCTCCGAATGGGCTCGCTGTGGGTCGTCATAGAAACTCGTTGCGCCCAGCATGAACGGACCAGCTGTAAGATGATTGTTGTTGTTGAACATTTACAGTCTGGCCACGATTGTGATTCCAAGCGGTTACCATGGAAAGGGAAAAACATCATAGGACGTCTCTGCCCTGTTTGAGACCCCAGATACGATGGTGAACTTTTGAAGTAGTTTTGTTAACTGTTATCGGGATTGATTGTTGATCAGTCGTGCTGGGTTTTTTTCAGTTACATGAGTATGCCTTTATTATTTATTTTCCCCTGCCCAGTTCAGACTTGAGTTATATGAAGGTATTCTTGATTTGGTGTTATCTGAATGTGTTTTATTGGAAATGGTTGAACCTGTCTTTGGTCCTCACTTAAAAAGGGTATTTGTGTGTTTGTTGAATGGATAATTAATAAATGTAAGACATCACACACTGATCATGTCAAATAGCCCAGAATTAATCTTCAGGAAGGAAACCGTTATTGGCCATTTTGGATGACTTACTTCTAGCATTATTTGCCGACTTGTGTTGACTGTAAAGACCAGCTTCCTGTCAACATGAAGCTAACTGCATCACATCACTTTATCATGAAACTATTTATAAAGAAATACAACATTCCAAGATTCCTGCGATGTTTGAAAATTATTTGTGAGGTTGTTAACCTGATTTAGGCGGAAGTGAGTCATACCGGCTTTGTCCAGAAGGTGGTGCCAGCAACTCAGTCCAAGGATTCTTCCCTCCCACTCATCCCATCTGTGTGTGTGTAGGTGTGTGGTCTAAAATATACAAAACAATTATCAGAAACTGTTTAGGTGGATGTATTTACTGCTGTGGGGGTCTTGGAGGTTAACTGATATCATACCTCACTCTTTGTCCTAATCAATCTCAGGTGACCCCAACCTTACCACACACGCACACACCGTGGCGATCATAAACAGAACGTGCTCTACTTAGAAAGGGCAAATCAAACACACACTGGAATGCTTTATACACACACACAAACAGTGCCACCCCACCCTTCCTCCATGCACACACACTACAATATAGGGATTCATTAGGCTTTAATTAACGTTTTCTCCAACTACAACCTCCTACTCCAAGCCCACCCATCTCCCAGACTCCCCTGAGAGCAAATTCATTATGCAGACACTATGTTTATGGGTTTAGCCCTCACTAGTCTCTCACACACACACACACACAGACCTGTCGTCTCCCCACCTTTATGTTCATCATGTGACTGTGAGGGGCTGAAATGATGTCATGCTATACAAGCGCAAGGTCACAGCAATGCAGGCTGCCATTTTAACACCCAATTCCCCTGTTTTCCAATTGTCGGTCAGTAAAGGAGATAGGCTATCAGAAGTGTGTGTGTGTGTTGATGGGAAATGGGTTGGAAGTCTCGGATTTTGCTGTAGCAGTTAATTGGTGTGTGTGTGTTCGCACTTGCTGTAGGTGTATTTCCTTGTGTATGCCAACTACCGAAGGTAATAACTCGGCCACTCACTGGCTCTCACATCATAAACCATTGGTGCGCTTTATTGATTTGGCGGTGAATCAATTAGTGAATTATTTAATTAGCCGAGCATTATGGGTCAGTTTTAAGATGCCCCCACCCTGCAGTGGTCCCAGGTCTCGCTAAATCATTACCTGCGTGTGTGTGTGTGCATTCATCAGTTTAGTAAGATAAATGATACGCTTTCATAGCAGATAAAAAAAACACAAAATGAATTTGGTCATCAATGAAATCAGATGACTCCCTGGTACATACGCATGATTAGTTTTAAGACACACACAGATATTTATTTCAGGCGGTGTCCTTTTAAAACAACGTTAAGGATTCTGAACCCTCAGAGGCAGTGGGGACCCAGTGGGTCCGCGTGCCACAACAGGAGAAAAAAAAACTCAAACATTACATTAGCACTGTTGAGTGGTTGAGTTATGATCGCCACTTATCACCGAGGAGTTTATTTTTTTTATTTTTTTTCAAATAGCTGCTCTTTGCCTGCTCATTAATTCCGGGGGACTGTTTGGGTTAAAATGCATAATGAGTTCATTAAAGGGGATTGGAGTAATCAAGAAAGGTATTGCCTTAATTACTGGCAGAAGGCCAACACCTTCTCAGTGAAACCTGGCAACCTATCCTGTCCGCTACGAACGCTAATTTAATTAAGTATACAAAATGCTACGCGGTAACGTCGCCCTCAGGGGGCAATTACGGTGCTGGAGATTGAAAGATCTCCACCGGGGGTATTTTACTGACTGGCAGGAGATTGCCTATGTCAGTTAGCTGATTGCATTGATTATATTGATTTGTAACAGCTTTTCGGGTAATTTCATCTGCAAAGGTGAGAGCATCACGTTGGCACACGGACTTTTTTATTTATCTTTTCTTTATTTAGGCTCTTGGCTGGTGTGCAAAGTGATTAGAGGAGAGTGGGGCCCAACAATAAGTCTCTTTTGGGGAGGGGAGGGGAGGTGGAGGGGCAAGCGGGGAGTTCGTAGGATCGATAGTTTTTTATTTGTCACAGGGTCAGCGCAGGTTGGGTGTTATTGATGCTTTTAAAGGCATCACAACTCTTTTACCGGCGGCACGTAATGTGCTGCAGGAAAGTGGCATAAACGGGCAAAGAGGGCGAACGACCGCGCGCGGACACTCAAGTACACATGGAGTAAAGCAATGTGCATTTTTTGCATGCATTTTCTCATCAGAGCTTCCTGATTGACTAGTGCCCTGACCCTTTCTGTGACCCCACACCAATCACGTTTTGTGATTTCAGTCACATAACATCCATGCTAAACCTATAGTCAAAGTTCTGTGGACTAGACATTGTCATAGCAGGGAAGAAAATGCTCTGAAGTTAAGGTGTCCCACATTACCCAATGTCCAGAGCGACTTACAGTAAGTACAGGGACATTCTCCCCGAGGCAAGTAGGGTGAAGTGCCTTGCCCAAGGACACACGTTATTTGGCACGGCTGGGAATCGAACCAACAACCTTCTGATTGATAGCCCGACTCCCTAACCGCTCAGCCATCTGACAATCCCCTAAATAACACCATCCTCGGATTACATATCACGAGACGATCTAGGTTCTCAAGACGGCAGCACACCACTGTTCCACTCCTAGGGGACAGAGCGCCAGATTCTAATTGGTGGATGAGCAGACCATTAACAAAGATTAGGAAAACGGGATGACGAGATAATCCAGCATTGCCGCAGTCGTTAGGGGCGACTGAGAAGGGAGAGCCAATTAGCTGATTAAACAGCGGCTCTGGGGTCCACAGGCAGCAGGCGGCAAGGGGCGGGGCCTGGTGATTGATGGACAAGGGGGCGTGAGGGGGAGTGTTTGCGTAGCTTGTCAGGGAGTTGTCGTTGAATGAGTGAAATGTCTTCATCAATTTGGAGCTATTACCATGTCAAAGGGAGAAGATGGTGCTTAGGCAAAGAGGGGAGGGGGAAGGAGAGGAGGGGGTGTCGGAGGGGGGTGGGGGTGAGTGTGTCCATCTGTGCAGCTCAGGCTGTTAGGCAGGTGCTCTGTCTGACACACACTTGTACGCACACACCTGCAAAAAAAAAAAAAAAAATACCTGTGCCAAAGCAGAAAGTTGTGGCTAATGTCAAAACAAGCTTTTACAGCGGCTGCAGATGCTTGCAAGTCACTGACGAACAACACCGGTGATGCATGTGCATACGCTTCCAACGACATACCTTAACACACACACACACACACCACACACACACTGGCCCCGGGCCCCGCCCGAACAGGCTGGTTTACCGTAAGGCTGTTTAATTTTCCTGAAATAGGGCTGTGACAGCTGTGTCATGCTGATGAGATGGTGCGGGGAGGAGAGTGGCAGGCTGTCAGTGCCGGCTCATCTGTCTCCCTCCTCATACTGCTGACCAGCTTCTCACAGCCTGTCATCGCTTCAGCACAGCTGGCACCGTCCACTCTGGCCCTGGTAAGCACAGGTATGACAGGTACCTGTGTGTGTGTGTGTGTGTGTGTGTGTGTGTGTGTGTGTGTGTGTGTGTGTGTGTGTGTGTGTGTGTGTGTGTGTGTGTGTGAGAGAGAGAGAGAGAGTATTACAAAATGTGTTGGTACGTGTCTCCATACTTTTAGAGTTTTATGTCTGAAACATCGCACTTTCCCTATTTGTTGCATGTGTGTGTGTCTGTATGTGTTTGTTTTACTGGGTTATCTGGACAGGATGTGTTTTACATCTAGGCATTCGTATTAGAAACATGTAAACTATCCATTTGCGTGTCCTTAATTTGTGTGTGTGTGTGTGTGTGAGATTGACGCTGCAGAGGACTGAGGTAATAACAGAGAGCTGTTTTTTATTTCACCTCTATTGATTGTTATGGGTCCCCATATCACCTGACCTGGCTCAATTATGCCAATTGGATAGTGCAGTGATACCGTAAGGTTGCTGGGACAGTAAAAAGCTAAGGAAAGAGAGAATGGAGGGGACGGGTGGGAAGAGAGACTGGGGGGGTGGGGGGTAACAGAGAGAACACAGGTGTGTGTTTGAGAGAGAGGGGGTGGGGGGGTGAGAAGATGTGGTAGATGAGAGAAAAAATGTTGGAGGAAAACATCACTCTGGACATATTACTTAGAGTGAAGCGGGATGGGCTTTGAAATGTTAGTGATGTAATTTCCACCTGTCAATCACATTTCGCTGCGATAAATGTGTAGCCATTACATAAATGAGATGTTGACGTGTGGCTCTCTGCATGCATAAATATATATATATATAGTGTTCACACACACACACACACACACACACAGACAGACAGCATAGTGACATTTAGATATACAGAGAGGAAAAGGAGTTCCAAACTTATTATTGGAACATGAGTTATGGAGTACAGTTGAGTTTTTCCCGTAAAAACTGCACAACATCTGTGAGAGGCCGGACTTTTGAGAACACAACGTTTGGAGACGCACCGTCCGGAGGCCTCCGCCTACAAGCCGCCGCCTACAAGCCGCCGCCCAGAGGCCTCCTCCCTCAGCACTGTCACACAGATGGATCGCCCAGGCTGTTGAAGCCGCCTTTGAACCCGGAGATCCCCCCGTCTATCCCGACACCATGGCACGGCACAAAGGCAAACACTCTCAGAAGGCACCGTCGACTGGAACAAGGCCTGCATTCATGCCTGCGTTAGCAGGTGGAGAGGAGGAAATGTACGCCACAGTCAAAGTCAGCTTTGAGATACTCCATCACTCACGGGGAGAAAACCTGGGCCAGGAGAGGTTAACTTCTTGGCAAATACTCTGAAGTTCTTGGAGAGGGTAAAGAACACCATCACATTTCAATTATGCCGGACGCTTGGCGCAAAGTAAATAAGATTAGTTTATGTTTGCTTTTTCAACATGAATCGCTGTCAGGCGAGTGTGGTTAGTTGGGTTGAGCTTTTCCGAGGTCAGAGGGATTCCTTTTCTTCTAGATTAATTTGAGGTGTTACTGTTCTGTTGGTCAAAGTACACATGTAGATGAAGTACTCTTCACTGTTCATTTTTAGCCTGTTTTGAACTTTACATTGTGTGATTGTGAAATTTCTATCACCAACAAATGACATTGAGGAACATAAAAGACACAATGTCGAATTAAAATCTTTCATTTTCTCTTTCTTTCTTTCTTTCTCTTTCCTTCCCTCCTACCTCCGAGATGTAAACAGACCCCTAAGGAGAAGGTAATGGATCTGAGATCCATCGCACCCCTCAGCCTCCCTCCCACCTTGCCGTGTGGGTCGACAGAGCAGAAGTGGGGGATCCAGGAGAGGGGGGACTCTCGGCCTCCCAGGCCCAGGGAGGGGCTGCATCTGTGGGGGGGTTTAATTAAAGCAAGTGGCTGCCTCTCGGCCTGGTCCCCTGCTTCACATTACAACCTGCTGCCAGGGGTTAACTGGCCTGATAAATGGGATCTGCCGGGGGAAAAAACACACACAAATGCACCGCCTGTTTGCTGCCTCCCTGCTTCCCCCCCCCCCCCCCACACACACACACAAATACATACAAATACCATGCCTGTCCATGTAAAAATCACAAAAGTAGTCACGCACACATTCCAAAATGTTAACACAAATAGAGCCATTTTCATTTTAGTCACATATTCACTCATGCGGGGAATCCTACTATGTGGCTGGGTGGTCAACACAGGACCACACATGCAAACACACACACTTTACAATTTACCTGGTTGGTCCACTAGGGTCATCCTGTAACACTGTAATTGAAAGAGTTCCTAACGAGTGCTCGTTAAGTCTCTGATTGGTCAGAGGCGTTAACGAGCTAGCCAATGCTGTGACATCTGGTGACTGAATGTAAAATTGAAACTAGTATCTCCATTAGCTTGGAGTGGCTACATCTGCCAGCACCCTCTCTCTCTCTCTCTCTCTCTCTCTCTTCCTCTCTCTCTCTCTCTCTCTCTCCCTCTCTCTCTCTCTCTCTCTCTCTCTCTCACACACACACACACACACACACGCAGTCTTTAGCCTCCAGACATGTAGTGGTATCCATTATGGAGTCTCTGGCTTTGATGTTGTATTGCTGTAGTATGAGGGCTGAGAGGTTAAGGTCTTTGTTTTGGCCATGAGGAATTAATATTATGTGTGTGTGTGTGAGAGAGTGACAGAGAGAGGGGGGGTGGATAGAAAAAAAAGAGAGACTGTTTTTCAAAGGCCGAATGATGATGCAAAACATCTCCTGCTCTAGTGACCTTCACCAAGATGACTCCTGTGTGTGTGTGTCTTTGTGTGTGTGTTTGTGTGCAGAAGGGTGACATGCCACTTGTGCC